>NC_133661.1:123591412-123717839 GCF_037893015.1 Macrotis lagotis
TTTTTTTCTTATTTCATTAGAATGTCCCTAGCACATCATCTTCAAACAATCACATCACATAAAACATATCATGTTTCAAACAAGTGTGGTTGTGAACTGCTAAGAAATAACCAAAAAAGTCAATTTATTATGGCAAAAGCAGACTCCAGAAATGGGCAATATTACTTGGAACAAAGAGCAGGTAGCTGCTACAGAGGATAGAGTACTGGGTTTAGACAAGAAAGGCTCATTTTCTTGAGTTCAAGTTCAGCTCAGATACTTACTGGCAATGCCACTTGATCCTGTTTGCCTCAGTTTTTCATCTATAAAATGAGCTGGAGAAGGAAATGATAGACCATTCTAGTATCTTTATCAAGAAAAGTTCCAATGGGGTCATGAAAAGCTGGACACAACTATAATGACTAAACAACAGCGGCAACCTGGAACAATCTCCATCACCTTTTAAATTAAATCTAATCTCTCTATCTGGTATTCAAGGCCTTCAATGAAATAATTCCATTCTGACTCTCCATTTTCATCTCCCAATACCCCCTCTCCACATGTATTGTATCATTCCAGCTAGTCTATTTGCTATTGCCTGAATAAACCCCATCTTTTCCTAGTTCTTGACCTTTCCTCGTGCCATCAGTCATGTATTTAGCAGAGTCAAGATGGACCATTAAATGCCCAAGGTTCACTCATAGGAGTGCAATAAAGGACACAAAAAGGTAAGCAACTACTTGAAAATTCTAGAGTGGTACTTCCTAGGGAGCTGTGGGGGTAGGGCATGTGGATGCTGATGTCTCAGAATTGACATCATTGTGCTTATGTCACTCCTATAATTATCAAGTCCCCAGGAGCCAGATAATTCTGTCACTATCCACCCTCTCCTAGAGTCCAAGTTTGGTTGCCCTGGGAGTTAAAAGTGGACAGTATGTCACTGATACACAGCATGGAAAGACACTGCTGCACACAGATAAGCAGACACTATCAATTGAGTCATCCCCAAATACAACTGCAGTCCTTGCTAATTAATAGTGGGAAGATGAACTCTTGGGAAGGAAGAATGTATTCCCTAAGCATGCCAATTGGAATGTGGTTAAAGTGTAGTCCCACTATTTGGGATTAAGAAAGTGATATATGTTATCTGCACAAACCCATAATTTGTGTGTGTGTACTATTAAATAAAAGGAGGGCACTTGGGCAAAAATGTAATTATTTTCATCCCTTTGCAGGATTTTTTCTTCTTTTTTAATTATATAAATATTTTATTTATTTCCAATTACATACAATGGTAGTTTCTACCATCATTTTTGCAAGATTTTGAATTTTACAACTTTTTTCTCCCTCCTTTCCCTTCCCCCTAACAGAAGGCAATCTGATATAGTCTTTGCATTTGCTTCCATGATACACATAGATCAAAATTGAATATGTTCAGAGAAGAAACAGATCCAAAAGGAAGAAATAAAACACTAGAGATGTCAAAATTATGTAATACATAAGACAATTTTTAAAAATTGAAGATAATAATCTTTGGTCTTTGTTTAAACTCCACAGTTCCTTCTTTGGATACAGATGTTATTCTTCATCCCTGATCCCCTAAAATTATTCCTGATTATTGCACTGATGGAATGAGCAAATCAATCAGGGCTGATCATCATCCCATGTTGTTAAGGTATATAGTGTTCTTCTGGTTTTTCTCATTTCACTCTGCATAAATCCATGCAAGTCTTTCCAGGCTTTTCTGAGATCCCATCCCTCATAATTTCATATAGAACAGTAGTTTTCCATCACATACATATACCACAATTTGTTCAGTTATTCCCCAATTGATGGGCATCCCCTCAAGTTCCAGTTCTTTGCCTCTACAAACAGAGCTGCTGTGAATATTTTTGTACATGTGAGATTTTAATCCCTTTTCATTATCTCTTCAAGATATAGACACAGTAGTTGTATTGTTAAATCAAAGGGTATGATCAGTTTTATTGCCTTTTGGGTATAATTCCAAATTGCTCTCCAGAAAAGTTGAATCAATTCACAACTCCACCAACAATGCATTAATGTCCCAGTTTTCCCACATCCCCTCCAACACTGATCATTGCAGGATTATTTTTTAGATAAAAGATGTGCTGAACTACTACAAATGTATTGGGAAAATCCCAAAGTTAGATGTGATATGATTGTTAAAAGAAATCAATTACAGGGACCTCCCCTCCCTACCCTTCTTTCCCCCACCATATACATAGGTACATTTAGATATAGATATATAGATTATTAGATAAATGGATAGATAGATAGATAGATGACAAAAAAAGAGAAATGAAATGAAATTCATCCAATTGCTGGAACAATTTTTTATTGGGTACCATCTGAAAGCATAGCATAAAGACTGCTAACTTGGGATTTCTGTTTTTAATGCCACTCCCCCATGAAGCCCCACATTCAGCAGAAATCTTTCAAATTGCTGTGAACCTGGTTTTCACATTTTATACAATTATAATTCACTGCATTATATTATAGCAATTTGTATACAGATTTACCAACTACTAGCCTAGTTAAGATAGAGAGGCTTTTGATCATTTAATCAGGCAGCAAATCAGACATATTTTTGCATGTAGGTAACTACAAAAGCTATCTATTAGCATATGAAAAAGGATTATAAACTATATCAGTAGGAGTCTCTATCCAGGGATAGGGAACCTTTTTTCTGCCAAGGGTCATTTGGAAATTTATAGCATCATTTGTGAGCCACGCAAAATTATCAACTTAAAAATTAGCCTGCCATAGTTGGCCACATATTTAATTAATTCACCCCTACAAAGCTCCTGGATTTAATGAATTTCAAGTCCCACCTGTGGTTGCCTTGGCATCACCAGATGAAATGATTTTGATGGCTTTGTAGGGTCTTCCCTTGCCCTATACCAATGAAAATTAACCCTTCCAGTATTGAAGGTGAGATTGAGGGGGAAGGAGGAAAAATAAGCCCTTATGTGGTTGTTACTTATGTACAGTATGATTTTTTTTACAAATCTGATCTTATTTGATCTTCACAATAAACTTACAAGTTAAGTACTGTTGTTATACTCATTTTGTATCTGAGGTTCCTCAGATCACACAGTTATTAAGTATCTGAGACCAGACTTGTTCTCAGGTCTTTCTGAAATGATGGGCAGCACTCTATCCACTTTACCAACCAGCTATGTTTACTTTATGGGCATTGTTCCAAGTCCCGCCCTCTAACCGCTACGCCAACTGATGCCTCCAGAAGAAAAGTTATTTGGTTTCACGTCATATTGCTATGTTGGATTCTGAGCTCCATGAGGGTAGAGGAATGTGTTATAATTATTGTTGTATTCCCACCAGAACCCAAGACAGCACTCTAAACATGCACAAGAAATACTTAATAAGTATTCATGAAAGTTGTCACTTTGGAGATGCTGAAATAATTAGAAACATGGCCCCATTACCAGGCATAAAGGGATTGTAACCAAGCAGGGGAGGCTTAATGTGAGAATATCCTTGGTCAAATTGATGTATCAGAAAGCAAACTACTAGTACTTTCTTAAAATATTGCCAACATCAATCTTATATGGGGCATCAGATAGATTAGTCATATAAGGTTAACCTGGGAATCATGGAAAGGTAGAGAATGAACAGTACCTGATCACCCCAAATATTTAAGATCTCTCCTTTCTGCTAAAGAGCTGCCTCTCTAGTCCTTTCATTTAGACTATGAGTTTCAAATGAAGTATTTCCCTCTACCTTTCTTTATTCTGATCTCTAGGTTTCCGTGTCTTGATGTAGCAAACCTGATTTGACTTTCTGTGTTCTTTAATTTAGCTTAATATACCAAGACTGAACTCAATTCCTGCTTCTCCCCAAATCTTTACCTTGCTCCAGGCTAATAACCTGATACTGACTTCTATGCTCTCCCTCAATGACTCAGGGTTCTCTTTTTTAAAAATAAATTTTTATTGATGTCTTTTGCTTTTTACATCAAAATTTTCTCTATTATCTCCCTCAACTGCAGTGAGTTTCCTCATTCAATAAACTATTTTTAAAGACAAAATATAAAGAAAATATAAAAAGGAAAAAGAAGACAATAATTAAAATTGATCAGTACATTGAAAAAACCTGAAGATATGTCCAGTATCCCATACTTGAGGACCTCCCTTGCCACATATTTTTTTTAATATTTCTTCTTTGAAGTCTGGTCTTTCCTTTATACTTTTTACAACATTCACTTTTAGAGGGGTCCGTGGTTATTTTTTACATCTACATGTTGTAGTCATTATATATTTGTTCCCTTGGCTCTGTTTACTTTACTCTGTCAGTTCTTGTATATCTTTCCATATTTCACTGTATTCATCATATTCATTATTTCTTACATCACAGTAGTATTCCATTGTATTGATGTGATTTGTTTAACCATTCCCCAATTGATGGAATTTACTTTGTTTCCAATCCTTTGCTATCACAAAAAGTACTATTCTAAATATTTTCAGTATATAGGGCATTCTTGTAAATGGCTTCCTTGTAGTATGAAACTACCTTGTAGTATGTGCTTACCCTGGAATTTGTCCTGACTCTGCCATGACCCTGGAACTATTTGACCCTTCCCCTTCAATATTAACAATTATTTCAAAAATCATTGTTCCATTTTAATTTATCCTTTCATCCCTTTTATTATACCCAATACTTTAACCATATCTTAGAAGACACTTATAGAAACTTCTAAGGACCTTAGTGATGAAAACACAAGTTTTGAAGTCAGACAATATGGATTCAGATCAGATCTTATGGTAATGGTACCATAAGTCAGTTAATTAACCCCACTGAACCTTGGACTTGTTCTGGACCTCTCATGGACTTGTTCTGAGGAAAACACTTGGTAAACTGTGAAGCACTGTATACACACTATTATTTGCTACTCCAATCCATTCATTAAGCTACTGAGATAAAGTGACTTGTCCAAAGGCATAGAGCTAAGCAGTGCTTGATTAAAGGCTAGGGTCTAGGCCAGCCTCCTGATCCTAAATCTAGTGTTCTCTCCCCTTTACCACATTTTATATCTTTTTACTGAGCTTATCAGTATGGCTCAAGTCAATCTTTTCATTTAACTAATTTGTCCAGTGTTCTTTCTCCAACTTCTTAACTTTTCTTCTGATTCACACATCACAGTGATGCACACTGACTGCAATAACTAGGTCATGCCATTGGATCAGTAACTGTGGTTGAAGGGCTTGGTGGAAATGTAAGTGAACATGTTGATGTAAAGGTCATGATGGGCATGTCTCTGATGAATCATACCAGCTTAATCACCAGAATGGACAAAAATATAAGGGACCTGATTATATCTCAGTAAAGGCTAGAACTCAGTAAATTCATAGAGGAAAAAACATTTATGTTATAAAGTCATTGTTCTTAAATGCAACTGGGTTCCCAAAAATTCTAATGAAGACCATAGCTCAAGATGAATGGGATTTTGTTCACCATTTATTTAACATTGAGTTTAGAGTTTATAAAAACATGAAAATATGTGAGAACTCCCTCCACACTGTTGATCACAATCAATATGCAACTTATAGTCCTTAAAAGGGGATTTTTCTTAGCCTCATATGATTTCATGAGACTCAAAGAGTGACTTGTCCAGGATCATTTAGCTAGTAGATGTCAAGGTTGAGATTTGAACTTAGGTCTTTCTTCTTTCAAATCTAGTATGCCACTCACTGTGAAATTGCATCTCATAAAATGTAAAATATATTATGAGTTAGTATATTTAGAGGTACAAAAGAAGGCAGCAGCAAACAAGTGGGAATCAAGACTAAAGAGTTGGAATGAAATTTCTAGAAATCATATCTCACCTCAAGTTTAGAAGTCAGGAAATCCTTTGAGAGTCCCTCTGACAAGCATTTATAAAAGGTAAGATCATGATAGGTGACCCTGAGAACATTTATTCTGTAAGAAAGATAAACAAAATATCCACCAAGATAAAGCAGTGTGACCTTGGAGGTGCCCACTTCAGAACCATTTTTACCAGATGGCCTCTAAGGTGCCTCCATCCCTTAATATTTTATGATTCAGCGATGAGTTTCTTCCTGAAATATCCCTGAAACAATATTATGCCAACAATTCTCTCTACTTTCCAGTTCTCATATTAAAATTCTTCCCCACAATTGCCATTATTCTTCTAAGCATTAAGAAACCTAAGTTTCTAAGCCACAAGTCAATTTTGAATAAAAGAGTAAGTGATCATCATAATTGGCAGACCCTATTGTTATATTCAGTCCACAACAGCTTTAGAGTATATAATATAAGATGATAACAGAATATCAGATTATTTTTTTCTGATGGGGAAACTGAGACCTAGAGAAGTGACTTTCCCAAGTTCACAAAATTAGTTCATGGCAGAGCCAAGAATATTGTAATAGATGAAATAAATCTCCCTATTCCCCTGCCATCTTGTCCCTTAGACCACAGATCAAACCCTACAAACCATATTACTTTCATCTCTAACACTTTCACCCCCAAGGCTAGATATCTAGAATGGAAAACACTTCACCTGGATCATTATTGCAGTCATAATTCATTTCATTCTTTACTCCCCAGTTATCTTCTCAACAATCTCTTCATCTGCCTGGGTCAGTACACATACCTTCACATAACACATATAAACACATGCACACACGCACACTTCCTCTGCCTCTCAATTCTGGAATTATGATCAAATTATCTCTACATTTGTTTCTAGAAGGGATGTATTCACCATCCCTGTACTGATCATTCCTGTACTCATCATCTCTGTAAGTTTCCATATTAAGATTTTTATTATCTCTGGCCATTATTTCCCTATGTGTATTATCTACCTCTGTTAGAATATAAGCTGCTCGAAGAGAAAGCTACTTTTGTATTTGTAACTCCAATGGTTACATAATACACTCTTAATAAATGATTTTCCATTATTTTATAGAATTAATTTCACTACTTGGCTAAGTAAAAAGCTCTGGATAAACTTCTAGACATTAACTATTGTATTTCATTCTATGCCAATGAGTTCAAGCCTGTGCATTTCAAACCTGAGTAAAGGGAGATGTCAAGACATTTTCCATTCCTGTGTCTTGCCATAGGTCTATTTCTTTATTTCATTAATTCTACAGCTCCTTTTGTAAGAAAATATTGAATGCTCAGTCTGAGAGACTGGTTCCAAGAAGTTCCTTATTTTCTGATATTTATGGTTTAAACTGAAGACCAAATTATGCATATTCTTGTCCCTTTTCTCCTATCGGTACCATTAGTTGTTTTCAGGAATTGTGTTCTTTCTGTGACCAAATGTGT
Organism: Macrotis lagotis; assembly: GCF_037893015.1. Classification (NCBI taxonomy): domain Eukaryota; kingdom Metazoa; phylum Chordata; class Mammalia; order Peramelemorphia; family Peramelidae; genus Macrotis; species Macrotis lagotis. Next base: position 123,598,727 of record NC_133661.1, read on the forward strand.
CAGCTTCTCACTAGTGTATTCTCAGTTACCAGTGACACTTGAAATAATGCCCAAAATAACTCAAGCCAGCAGATAATATATAACTAGTGAGGCTTTTTAAAAAATACTCTGAAAAAAAAAACAGAAGCCAAAATACATGAATTTGCAAAGTCCAATGAGAATGCAAGTTTCAAAAAGTACAACTTGCATCTCTCTCTCTCATACTTTTCTCCAAGGATTCAGGCTCCCTTAGTTTAAATATATGCTTGCCCTTGTCCTCCTGGAATTTCTGCAAGGTTGTGAGAAAACAGGATTTGGTTACCCCATTTTATAGATAGTGAAATCAGCCACAGAAAGGTGGTTTTCATCCATTTTTCTTGTCTTTGTTTTTCATATTAGTAACTTGATCAACTTTCCTTATAAATAAAATTACCAGCAAAGGAGTTTTGTGACCTCCAAAGGTGACTCAGCAAAGCTTCTTCCAGAAGGACAACAGACTTTACAATGATGGCTTAGAAAATGTGAAGTGGAAACTCTTGCAGATACCCTCCTGTCTAGTCCTTTTACCATCTTTCCTGTAGAGATTATACAGTGCAGTTAGTGTTGAAGACCACAAACACCCTTTGTGAGACTTAGGATAAAATAAAAGGAAAAAATTCTGGTCTTCCTCTGCACTTCTATCAAAGGACAGGGCAAAAGCATCCCATCTGCAATATTTCTGCGGAACGACTGTTGACCATTTATTTGTATACACATACACACACAAACACACACACATATACACCACACACATGAGTATACACTCAGGCATAAGAATACATACCATATTATATCACACTAGGGAATTTAGAGAGGAAAATGAGTTATGATTATTTGAAGCCTCTTTTTTTTGACTTAAGTAATCTATTCTAGGTGATGAAAGACACTGTAGCTATCATAGAATGTCAAATAGTTAGGGCAGGGACCTTAAAGATCATCTGGTCCAAAAATCCTTCACTTTCCCACTAAAGAAATCAAAAGGCAAAGGAGTAAAGCAGTTTGCCCAAGGTCACACAGCTCCAGATGAGTAGCAGAGCCAAAACCATAATATAGACATTCTTTAAGTCATAGAAGAAACATGGGGGATTTGGAAGAAGGGTGAATTTAAAATTTGGTTATTTTTTGCTTTTTTGGACAGGTAAGGGATGCAGTGGATAGACTGGTCTTGGAGTCAGGAGGACTTGAAGTTAAATCTGATTTCAGACATTTAATAATTGTGGAACCTTGGGCAAGTCACTTTGCTTCTGTTTCCTGTTCTGTAAAATGATCTGGAGAAGGAAATGGCAGACCACTCCAGTATCTCTGCCAAAAGAAACCTCAAATGAAATCACAAAAAGTCAGACAATTAAACAACTCAGCAATAGCGATCTGTTTCTTATTAGCTAGTAGACATTTCCTCATCAGAAAAATGAGAAAGTTGGACCAAATGATCTCTAAAGTTCTTTCTTATTCTCAAATTTATGGTCCTGTAAAACCAGGTCATCCATCTATCAATCCAGGGTAGTTTTCATTATATTATTTCCATTGTCTAATCAGTGGTAGAAGGCAGATGGTGGCACAGTGAACAGAGTACTAGACCTGGAGTCAGATGTGAGTTTAAATTTGACCTTAGATACCTACTAGTACTGTAACCTTGGACAAGTTAATTTAATTCTGTTTGCCTGAGTTTCTCCATCTGTAAAAGGAGCTGGAGAAGGATATGGCAAATGATTTTCTTTACCAAGAAAATCCCAAATGAGGTCACAAAGAGTCAGATGAGACCGGAATAACTAAAAACAAAATCATTGGTAGAATCAACAATAAATTTTTAGAGTGTAAGGTTCTTGAGGGACAAATACGGTTTTATTAAATTGGATTGAATGTCTTTTATTGAGTGCCTTTTATTCTTGGAACTCTTTGTCAGACAAGAAGTATATAAAAATTAGTCACTAATGCTGAGTCATTCTGAAGTGACCCCATATTTTTAAATACATTTGACTTAGACTGTGTGTAATCAGCCTGCAGGAGAGGGTGGACCTGCTTGCTCTTGTCTCCTTATCCCTAATCCCATCTCCTCATAATGAGCAAGTGGCAGCTAGCCTGCTGTGCATACTCACTCACCCTATCTTTCCATATGAAGCTAATCAAAATACTTAGGGAGGAGCTTAAGCTGCCTGCAATAACCCCATCTCCTCATTGAAATGTGAACAAATCAGAATTGCCTATTCTTTATGTGGGAATGGTTTGGTCTTTTCCATAGACACCAAAGCCTTCTATCAAATCTTTTTCTGCTTTGACCTGCGGAACGAAATTCTTTTAACTTTCTGAATTTGCCTCTTTAATCAGGGTAAATGCATGAAAAGAATTTCTTTTAACAAGAGGATGCAAAGAAGGACCACTATGCCTGTTCCTCAAGGGGTTTGTATAGTCTATTTAAGATTGCACACACACATACACATATACACACACACACAAGTACACACTCAGACACATGAACACATGCATATAGAAAATACATAGAAATATATTTATAGAATAATATATAGAATAAAGAAAATAGAAATAGAGAAAAAATAGAGATATAGAAAATATAGAAAAAGCAGTACAGAGAGTGAATGCTAACAGGAGTTGAGGGAAAGAAGAGATTTGTTCTAGAAGAGGAAGGGATGTTTTACATCTCATTCTTCATTTGCTAAGATGTATGTTCTTTTGTCACTTACAATACTTGCACTTCTGGATAATAGGGCATTGCATAGCAACAGATTCAGCAGGTTTTTATAACTTGCAAGAATATCCCCTTCTTCATCCCTACCCCCCTGCAAAGAATTCCAAGTGAACTCATCTCTGGATCTGTTTCTAAGAAAATATGACATATGTGGTCCAGGATAGATGGAAAAGAATCTCTATTTTGGTTGCAGACAATGTCAGATAAATATGTAATACATTCTGTCAAACTCAAGAAATGATAAGACAACCAGGTATAAGTAGGAATTATGTCCCTTCCTAGGGGATGTGCAAAAAAGCTGACATATAGGCATATTATGGATTGGTTCAGTGATTCTATAATCACTGAAAGAATATGGTGAAGGATAGTGGAGAGAATGCTCAACATCAAGTTAGAAAATCTTGGAGTCAGGAAAATTCCTCCTTGGATATTTACTAACCATGAGCCCCAAACAAGTCACTCTGTCTCTCTAATCCTCTTTTCTTTTTTTTTTTTAAGAAACCAATGTTTATTTTCCATCCGCAGTTTTCCAACACTATTAGAGCATCTGGGTAAAACTTAGGACCACTCTGTGGTAGTTCCTACCCATTCAGTGGCGCTGCAGACCAGTCCTCAGTAGCCGGCTGAGCACTCCAATCTTCAGTAGGGAACTGCTGAATGGGCACAGATGGCACCTGGATGCCCTCAGACCAATCAGCCACCTCTGGCTGAGCAGCAGTGAATTCTGGGGCAGGTGCAGTCCATTTACCCTGAAATTCCTCCTTTGTCACTGCCTTCTCAGCTGCGACCTGCTCTTCCTTTTCAATCTCCTCTGGATCTCTGTAGAAGTAAAGATCAGGCATGACCTCCCATGGGTGCTCACGGGAGATGGTACCACGCATCTGCAGGACTTCTCGGGCCAGCATCCACCACATCAGACCCACTGAGTGAGCTCCTTTGTTGTTACATGGAATGGCAATGTCCACATAGCGAAGTGGGGAGTCTGTGTTGCACAGTGCAATGGTTGGAAGGTTAACATATGATGCTTCAGTCAAAGGCTGATGATCTGCACGAGGATCAGTGACCACCAAGAGGCGAGGCTCCCTGTGAAAGCTGCCTGGATCTGGTTAGTGAAGGTGCCTGGGGTGAAGCGTCCAGCAATAGGTGTGGCGCCAGTGGCAGCAGCAAATTTCAGAACACCTCTCTGGCCAGTGTTCCTGGATGAGATGACACTAACATCAGCTGGATTTTCAATGGCAACAATGGCACGAGCTGCCAGCAGAAGCTTTTCCCAAGTTCTCTTCAAATTAATGATATAGATGCCGTCACTCTTCCTTTTATAGATATACTGTTCCATCTGGAAATCCAAATTGGTGCCACCCAAATGGGTGCCCGCAGCGAGGAATTTGAGCACATCCTCCTCCTTCATCTGCAAGACATCCAGGGCTCCGGACATTGTGAAAGTTTCCCTTGAAAGTTACGACCGAAAACCGTGAACAACGCCGTATGGACCCCTCTTCTGGGCAGCACGGAAAGGCTAATCCTCTTTTCTTAAAAAAAAATATTTATAAAATGAGAATAATAAGAACACCTATCTCATAGGGCGTTTAGGAATGAGGAACACTCTTGAGATTGCACTGATATAGGAACTAGTCTTAAGATAGTTACCTAGCAGTGAAAAGTAGGGCAGAGGGGAGATTGGTCAATTAGAACTCAGCCCTGAAAGCATGCATATGCAGTGAGTTTTTCCTCTGGAAGTCTGGGATGATGTAGATTGGAGGAAGCCACTACAAATTTTTGTAGTAATCAATTTAGCTTGAGGTCACTCTCTCCAAGGGTTGAGGCAGTAAGAGGAAATGTGTGGTCATAGTGTGTTTCCAGAAATGCCTTGAAAATACTGTTCTTTCTATATCTCCTAAGCAAATTAATCCCTTTGTAAAATCCAATTGATGCTAACTTTTTAAATCTATAGTAGGATGCTAATCACTGGGTCAATTGGCAAATGATATTGGGAACACAATTAAATGGAGGTTGGAGATGATAATATTAGAATGACTATGTGATATCTCTTTCATTGGCATCCCTAGAATTCTGAGGGAAAGATGTAGACCTATTGTGGGGACTTGCCTTGCCAGGGTGACATGGAGTTAAGGACCGTTTATATTCTATAAAACCTATACTTATAGTATTACTAACCTTCTTGACCCACTGGAGAATTTTTATATTATTATTTTAAATTTTTTAATTAGCAGAAACAAGAAAATCTTCCCAGAACTTAATTTGCACCTTTCTAGCCCCATTCTCCAACTGATATTTCATGTATGTGTGGGAAAACTCATCCCCAGATCCTAACCAGCACAGAATCTCTGCAAATTTAATTCACTGTGTCTGGAGTTTCATAAAGCCAGAAAGCAACAAAGAAAAGAGGAAAGTTTAATGTCTATTTGAAAAAAAAGATTAAACATCACCAAATATAAAGAAGAAATACAGAATGTGTGATGTTTGTCTCAGTATAAAGAATCAGAGAATGTTGAGTTGAAAAGCACTATAGATCATTAATCCAATTTCTCCATTTTAGAAGTGTAGAAATTAAATTCTATGCTTGAGGTCACATAGACAGTTAGTGACAAGGACCAGATCTAGAACACAAATCTTACTTCAAGGGCACCCTATCTAATTGTTCTTAACAGTTCAAGAAAACAGAGATGCCATATATAGAATTATATACCTGAACAAAAGTGAAGCCTATTTTAAGTACTAACAGTAATGTACAAGCTTTAATTTTTTTTCCTGGAGAGATGTACCTATATTCCACTTTTGATTGATGACACAAATTTACAAAATAAACCTGATCATTTGGGGCCACCCATATGGTTTCACATACACTGAAACTAGCTGACCTATATGGAGATCAACTTAGAATTTGAGTCTCATTATCACTGTGCTCTAAGCAACAGAAACAACTGGCCACAGACAAATTAGATATGACTTTCATTTGCAGTGATTAAAGCCTGTGGAGAACCAGGAGCCTCCCTCAAGCATTGATGTCTCTGAAGCAATACAATGACCTTTTAAATTCAACTAATTCAATAATCATTTATTAAGTGCTTACTAAGAGTTAGGCATTGTGTTAAATTCATTCAATAAGTATTAATTGCCTATTAAGAGTTAGGTATTGTGTTGCATTCATTTAATAAGTATTTATTAAGTGCCAGCTATGAGCTAGGCAGTGAGCTAAATTTACCAATAAGTATTAAGTGCCTAATATGAACTGGACATTGTGCTAAATTCATTCAATAATTATTGGACATTGTTTTAAATTCATTCAGTAAATATTTATGAAGTAGCTACTAAGAGTTAGGCATTGCACTAAATTCATGCAATAAGTATTTATTAAGTACCTACTGAGAGTAAAGCAATGAACAAAATCCTTCCAATAAGTATTAAATGCCTACTATGAGCTAGGCATTGTGCTAAATATATTCCAGAAGTATTTGTTAAGTGCTGGCTTTGAGCTAGGCATTGAATTAAATTCATCAATAATTATTAAGTCCTAATATGAGCTAGGCAGTATGCTAAATTCAATCAATAAGTATTTATTTTACTGCCTGCTATGAGGTAGAGTTTGTGCTAAGTACTCTGGGAATACAAAAACAAAAAACAAATTTTCTGTCCTCAAGAAGATGAGGGGAGGGGGTTGGGAAGGAAGAGTTCAACCCATCTTAAGATAAGTATCTTCCATGCATATCTTATATATCTTAGACAACCTTATGACTTTGTGGAGCATAGTTATGAGACACAAGAACATAAAGATATAAGAATTGTACATTCTTGGCAGGAAAAGCTTGTAAAAATGGGAATGTTGACTCTCTGAAGAATGTTAGAGAATAGATTTGTTTATATAAGAGAAGTCTTTCTATATGTCCTGGTCAGTTAGTTCATAGTAATGTAGTACATTATGTCACTATGGAAAAGAATAAGAATATGGAACAACAGATGATATTGCTAACTACCATCTTACTCCTGTTCAACAAGATTAGGCTCTGACAAGTTCATACTCAAGCACTCTCCAACCTGCTGTAGGTGGCATGGGTAGGGGTATGAGTTCTGAGAAAGTAGCAGATTCTCCCACCTATTCACATCTTTCTGAGTGGTTCCATCACATCATCAACCTAGGGTTTGTGGTTAATATAGATTTATTCAATCAAGATTAATTGTGAGCCTCCCCTCCCTCTTCCCAGAACTTCCATCTCTTCTGAAATTGCTTTACTTCACTGAATCCAAGTCAAAGACCTTGGTATAATAGAATGAGCCCTCCCTCCCATGAGAGCAGTCGGAACATTTTTAACTGTTTATAGTGTTTTACTCTCTGTATAGAATCAATAACAAATATGGGGGGGGGGGTGAAACATTTACCACAGAGCTATCAGGGCTCCTAGCCAAGAATTTAGGATTTTTATAATATTTGATTAATAGATTTCAATGTTTCATTTTAAATATATATATATATATATTGCATATGCAAAATGTAAATGTATCAATATCAATTTCCTTTATATATTTTATTTTGTGCATTTAAAATCATTATTGTGAGAATTTCATACAATTGCACAGAAATCCAGGACAAAAAAAGTTTAAGAACCCTTGTACCAAAACCTGCTTCCTCCCAACTAGGACATAAACTACTTCAAACCCTGAATGTCAGGAAAAGATACAATTCAGCTTGTTTCATACTCCTGCAAGCTAGAAATGCAGTGTTTGAAACAAGATTGACACAGTCCCCAGCTATTGCTTAATTCAAGCATCCAATAGGACCACAAAATAAAAATTTCTGAAATACTGGATCCAGATCACAATTACATATGATATATATATGTACATATATATATATATATATATATATATACATACATATTTATTTAAAAATGAAACAAAAATCATAAATTCTTGGCTAGGAACCCTGATATCTGTGTGGGATTAAAACTTTTAAACCTAAAGGTCTGACAGCCAGTGCTTTTCTAGGCAGCAAGGACCTTCAACTGTTTTTCACTGTAGCAAGGTCATTGCTCATGAGTTAGGGTATAACCAAGAGCAGTCAAATATGGACACATTCTCTACTCGACTTTGTCATAATCCTTTATCCCTATCCCGCTCTCATTTCGGATCTTGAGATCTCTAGTTAAAGCTTCCAGTGACCAAAATGTATTATAAATCACTCTTTTCTCTGTCCCTCGGGACTGTCCTCACCTTTTTAGTTATATGGGAAGGGCTAATAATCCAAGACACAGAATCATTGTCATCAGAAAACTATAGACATGAACTATCCTCACAGAATGAGTGATCCAGAAGTCATATGTTTGAGAAATGGTGTTTTGCTCATTAATCATGATAAAGTGTGCTCCTGGCTATAATAATTTTCATTAGGAATAACCGAAGCTTTTCCTATACTTTCCTCCCAGTGAAACCCCACAAATTGATTTTCTGCAATCAAGACACAAGTTTAAGAAAGATAATTAGGCCCCACTACTGAAAGAAATCCCCTCCCATCATTGCCTGAGGGGTATGTCTTACCCTTACACATTTAGCATTTTGCCAGATTTGCCATAAATAAAGTCTAAACAGCTATAACTGCAACAAAATAATATACTTGTATATGCAGTAAACAGTGCTTACCCCACCCCACCGAGTAAAATCACTAATTAATAGTGATTCCCGGATATTCCTACTGGCTAGATGGCATAGTGGAGAGAAGGCTGGGTTTAAAGTCAGACAGACCTGTGTTTGACTCCTGCCTCAGTCATTTAGTAGCTGTATAATTCTTAACAAGTCACTGAATTCCTCTCAGCCCCAGGGTTTCTCCTCTGTAGTTTGGAGATAAAAAAAAAACTTCACCTATTTTACAGGATTGCTACAAGTATCAAATGGGATAATGTAATATATAAGATGTGCTTTGAAAATCTTGAAGTACTTTGTAAATATCAGCTGCTATTATTATTATTAAAAAAGAATAATAATTAAGAGACAAAGTCACACCGTAGAAAGACTTAACCATTAAATCAGAAGATCCAGGTTTCATGTCCAGTTCTGACAATTACTATCTAGAACAGAAAATGTCCAAACCATTGAACCTCTCAGACTCATTTCTTCATCCACACATTTGAAAGGGGGGGTGAATTTTAAACTAGCTTTTCCAAAGGTTTATTATAAGGAAAAAACTTCATGAACCAAAAATTCCTCCATCAATGTTAAGATGAAACTCTAAAGCATTATGTAAATGTTGAATTCATAATAATAAGAAATATCCATGATTCTCAGAAACCTCTATCTACATTTTCCATCACTCTGCCAACTTGATTGCAGAAATGAAGGGTTGGCCAAAAGAACCAAGAGTCAATTGTTATTTTTCTTTGTATCATGGGTTGTAATGGTTGGAAAATTCCTCTTCTCAGGTTATCAAGCTCCTAGAAATTACTCCTAGAAATTCGTCTATACTTGGGGGCCTCAATTTTCTCACTAGTAGTTCACTTCTCTATCAACTAGATGTCACAGTAGTTGAGTACTGGGCCTGAGTTCAATTGTGATCTCATACACTTACCAGTTGTGTAATTCTGGGTAAGTCACTTTAACCCTGTCTTGACTCAGTTCCTCATTTGTAAAAATGAACTGGAGAAAGAAAGAAATGGCACCCCATTCCATTATCTTTACCAAGAAAACCCCTAAATGGAGTCACAAAAAGTTTACACAACTAAAAACAATAAAACAAGAATAAAAATTCACTTCACCTTTTCAACTGACTTCCAGTGTCACAACTCTATTGGAACTATTGTTTCAAATCTCTTAATTTCATGCAGCTTTGGACCATGAAGAATCCTTTCTCCTGAATACTCTACTTGGTTAATAACTTCTTTTCCACCTTCTTTGCTACGTCATCATCCATCTCCCATCTCCTAAGAGCAGATATGGACAAGGACAAGGTACTTACCCTCTTCTCTTTACCCTCTACATTTTCTCCCTTAGTGATTTTATTTATTCCCATGCATTCTATCACCATTTCTGTGCAGATGACTCCAGTTCAACACATTGAAAGACTAGCCAAAGACTAGGCTGTGATTTGTTGCTGAGGAGAAATAGCAGAAAATTCACAGGCCTTTTTGGTCTTCAACTAGTCTAGTCCTTATGTTTTGAATGGAATGGGGAACATGATGGAAGATATTGATAGCAATGTCCTCATCATGGTTTTAACCTGTTTTTACATTTGAAGAAGTAGAACTCTGAGAATACTTGCTCCAGCCAGGAGTAATAATAAAAATCTAGAACAGTAGATTTCCAACAATAAGTCAGAGTAGAGTTCAGCTGAGGAAACCAAAGGAGCCAGTGAGAAGAGAAAGCAGTTTAAAGAGCATATGTGATCTTAAGTTAAGCATCTGCTACAGTCTGTGAGGAACAGCTAGGTGGTATAGTGGAGAGAGCACTGGACTTGGAGTCAAGAAGCTCTGACTTCAAACTCAGCCTTTAGACACTTACTAGCTGTATGATCCTGGGCAAGTCACTTGCCCCCGAGTTGCTTCAGTTCCTCATCTGGGGATAAATGGAGAAGGAAATGGCAAACTATCCTAGTATCTTTGCCAAGAAAACCCCATGAATAAAAGTCTATGAGGTCATGTAGACTTAAACAAGACTGAACAATTACCCTTTATGAGCAGGTTGATTGGGGGTTAAATGGTCCATAACCATCAGATAAAAGAGCTGATTGAAAATTACATCCCTCTATTTATGGCAAGAAGTTTGCTAAACATAGCACCCCTTCCTCTCCTTTAGTGAATTCTCACTGTATTTATTACAGAGTAAGTTCAACTTTTATGGACAGAATGTTCCATTATCTCTTATGTTATTTTAATATTATGCTATTTTCTTAAATGTCCTTGCTTTGAACTAGGTATGTCTGCTTTCTAATACATAAGAGTAAATGTACAAAGTTGGACCCAGGGACTATGGATTAGACTACGGATTAGAGAAAATGCTAACCTATAAATTATATAGAACCTAAGGTACCTTTTGAGGGTCTAGAGGTGAGGAGAGCTCAGTTATTCCATATATAATCACATCTTTAACTTTCTTCACTAACAATCTGTGCAACATTTCCACTTGATAGTCATTGACATTCAAATTCAACATAAAATAAATATGGTGCTCTGGAAAAAGCATTGAATCTGGAGTCCAAGCTCTAGGTTGAAATCCCAGTTCCTCCATTTCTCCTAACCCTGAACTCTGAATCTGCCATCCAGAAAAAACAAGATCAAATATCAGATCCTCTGCTTAAATCACTAGTTCCTTATTGAACAAAAAAGTCTATTCTTGTTACCTTTCCTACTTCTCAACAGATGAAGGTATTCAAAAGATAATGGAAGATTTCTTCAAATTCTGTTTTGTAGCAGGAAAAACCTGGAGAGTAGTATTCTCTAGTTCTACATAGTAATCATACCATTATATAACCACTTGCTTCTCTCTTCTAATCCTTATCAAATACTCTCTACCATGTTTTATTCCTCAGATCCCTACATTTCCACACAGGAATATATTTTCTTGATATGCACTGCTACACCCCCCCCCCCAAAAAAAATCCTGTCTGGCATTCAAAGTTATTTATAACCGGACCCTCTCTTAGCTATTCCATCTTCTTATACTCTCTTGCCCCTATCCATACAGATTCTGCATTCCAATGACACTAGCCTTCTTGCTATGCATCAAAGACTAGACTCTCACCATTTTTACTGGCTATTCCCTTCAAATTATATTATTCCCATATAGTTGCCATTCCTGGAACTCTCCCTCTTCATTTCTTCCTCCTGGCTTCCCAGATAAAATAATTGCAGATAAAATCTCATTGTTTTCTAAAAAAATTTTCTTGATTCTCCCTTATTGATGATGTTCATCTCTATTTGTTATCTCCAATTTATCCCATATGTGCATCTTGTTTTATTTTCATATTATCTCTCCCTTCAGACTGAGTTTCATGCGAATAGGGACTTATCACAGTACCCGATCCATATATGAAAGATTTTCAATGAATTATATTTGACTGACTTCTTAATTAGACAACTTCATTTCACAGTCTCTGTGATTAGTGACTCAGTCCAATGTTTGGAAGAAAAAGCAATGAAAAAGATATCTGAGATTCAGATAAGTTTCTAGAATATTTGGTTCTCCCTCCAGGCTCCTAGTCAATCCACAGTACACTCAGTTTTCCCCACTTGGCAGGTTGTAGCTTGTCCTTCATTATAGAAGAGGACCATATCAGAAAGGTGATACCATGACCCTCAACAGGAGAGAGAAGCTAGATAACAAGTTAAGTATTTGAATCTTTGGAATCACTCTGCTTGTGGGAAGCATTTCTGACCAGGAAATACCACTGTCAGCAATATCATCCTTGATTATGAAGGACAGCTGTTACTATTACACCCTGACTTTGCAGGTTCTCTACTAATTTTCTGTACCTCTGACAGTGTTCAAATCCAAGTCAATTTAAATTCATTTTCCTTATAAAAAAATTCATGACTTGTTTCTCAAGCTTTACAGGCATTCAGACAGCTGCTCATTTTTTTCTGTCTGCTAATTTTGATTTTCTATCATTTCAAAGAAAAGAATAATGGATATGATGAGCTGCAATTTGTGTCCTGCAAGTGAGTGCCACTTTTCCATTGATGAATTTAGGAATCAAAATCAATTCTGTGACTACAGAAATCATTCTTCCTCAAGTAGCTTTCTTTAAAAAATATATTGGAACCCCACCCCCCCAATATCAGAGCACAAACATCTAAAATCAACCTCTCTCGACTTTTTCCTTAAGAAGTCCACTTATTTTTTTTTTTTAGTTTTCTGCAAGGCAAACGGGGTTTAGTGTCTTGCCCAAGGCCACACAGCTAGGTAATTATTAAGTGTCTAAGACTGGATTTGAACCCAAGTACTCCTGACTCCAGGGTCGGTGCTTTATCCACTGCGCCACCTACCCGCCCCAAAAGTCCACTTTCATTTGTAGAATTTCCTCTTAGCTACTTCCCAAACTCTATGGGCACAGGTTTGCAGGACAGATGCCTGGGAAGAAAACAACTCCCAGATTCAATTTACTCTGTGGGTTGGACTACCTAGAATTTATCCTTCCTAACCTTATACAATTGTATAAACTATTTTCTCTGGTTCATTTTCCTTTAACTTTCTAACACCCTGGCATAGTGTAGTGGTCCCCTTCCTGGATCCAAAGTGAACTCCACCTATTGCCAATAGATTCTATATATTACAAATGTCTTAGATTATTTAATTTAACTATTGAACCACCCTTCCCACATTAGCAACTACTCACATATTCCACCTGTGAGCAAGACAATTTATCTTAATAAGGGTTTTATTTAAAACATAGATCTCCATACAAAAGCTTTCTAAAATATCATCTTTAAAGTGAAATGGGTTAATAGTTCAATTAATAATATAGTATTTTATTCACTACTCATAGTATTAAGCACTGAGAATAGAAATTTTAAAAAAGTCTCTGATGAGAGATACAATTCCTTTGGACCCTCACTCTATTCCAAACAGTATTATTCAATCTGATATGATTCCATAGAGTTAGTGACTATAAGCTCTGTATATTAGGTCCCAGAACTGCAAATTGTAGGATCACTTGTCTAATCATAGGAAGCTAGCTAGAGGCCCTCCATCTGCATTTTTCCTTGTCTTGGTAACCGTACTCAATTTTGGGGAGGTGAATTAAATAATTGAAAGTCTCAATTTAGGGGCAGCTAGGTGGTGCAGTGGATAAGAATGCTGACCCTGGAGTCAGGACAACCTGAGTTCAAATCTAGCCTCAGACACTTAATAATTCCCTAGTTGTGTGACTTTGGGCAAGTCACTTAACCCCATTGCCATAAATAAAAATATTTTTAAAAATGAAAGTCTCTATTTATTTTTGTACTTCTGGATCCCTCCTCTAGCCCAACATAAGGAATAGCCCATCTTTCTTATGACCACCCATGTATAGTATGTATAGCTTTTACCATCTCCTCCTGCCTAATCTAAAGAGAAGCCCATCTATCTTGCAACTACCTAGTCATCAAAGATATTTACTTTTTTACCCAACTCATGGTCCTACTAACTTTGTTTTGTTTATGCTAATCTATGCATCATGTGTCAACCAATGGAGTTATTCTGTATAACTGTTTTGGACCATATAGATACCAACTCCTACAAAAGTAGGACCCTGAAAGGACAGGGCATTTCAGATCATGAGGAAGATCTAAGGTTTATTTCATTAGAGGGGGTAATGGACCCTTTAATAATGGGCCATTGGCTCCAAGTTCTGCCTCAGACTCTTTTACCATAGGTGGGACAATTTTAATCTCCACACTGATCTTAAGTAGTTCACGTTGTAGATGAAAAAGCAAATGCCCATAAAAGAATTCAGCTTCAGGGAGTATAGAAAAGCCCAGAAAATCTCGTGTGCAGTTCTGGATGGGGAGTTGATGGCAAGAACCTTAGAATGCATCATCAGGTCAAATAATAGTGTCCAGGGCGTTGGAGAGTATCATGGCAGGGGAGATAGTAAGGTCCATAGGACTTTAAGATGCAGCGAAGGACTAGATCAGACCCTCCATGCCACCTCACTAGCACCTCACTACAGTGCTTGATGATTCCTAGCTCATACAAGTGATATCTTCCATTTTAGTCTATCCACCCAGATTATGGAAGCCCAGGACAAGAGTGGGGCAAAGGGAGGACAAGCAGATAGAGTATTAAACTTGGAGTAGGAAAACTTAAGTTCTAGTTCTCATTCATTCTTACAGCTTATCAAACTGAGAGACTTCCCTTCACCTCCCTGGGCAAAAATTCCTTCCTGTGCAACATGAAGACAATGATAGACTTCTACTGTTTGCCTCACAGGGTTACTATGAGAATCAAATGAAATAATGCATGTGAAAGAATTGGGTATCGTAGAAAGAACTAGGGAAAACAGGGCATATCATTGTTTTGAAGCGTTCCAAACATTCTCATAAGCACTAATTTCTAGACACTGCTTTCTATAATCTCAAGAGCTAGAAACAATTGTAGAGATCATTCAGTCCAAACCCCCTTAGCTCATCAATAAGGCTCAAAGAGGTTAAATTTCTTCCTGAGGGTATGTAGGTTACAAGTAGTAGAGCTGATGTAGATAGATTTATATACTTAACACAAATCCACTTCTTTGAAGGAAGGTATTTCTTCATAGCAGATCTTCTTGACAATATTCTTAGAGGTTTATGTGGCCTTTCTTTATTCATCAAATGTGTTCCTCTGTCCTGCTTTGAATCATATCTTTAATATCCGAACTCAACAGAATGACCTGTGTATATCAATTGTATATATCAATTCATTAGCTATCTTACCTTTTTCTTCATCTGAACTACCTGTAATTATATGACCAGAATTTACCAGATCCTCACCTATATGAGGCTATTTGAATATAAGAACTATATCCCTCTTCAAGCTTTTTGGTCATGAGATAATCCTATAATCTCTCCATTAGGATGGAAGATGGGGATAATTTTTTTTCCTTTTTTGTCATGCCAAACCTTCCATAGTGATTTGCACATAGAAATCATTTATTAGATACTTTCTTATTGATTGGATTTAGGAAAATCTAAAGTATTTAGATTCAATTTCCCTGGATGTCTTGAGTCTTGATATCTTTCAGGTTTATTCCTTCAGCTTATTGATATTATATTTGGTGTTTCACATGACCCAAAACAGAGTACTTTTAACCCTCAGCCTTGATTCTCTGAAAAGGTGAGGGTTAGGGAGACTCCCAAGGAGAAAGGGAATAGTGAAAGAATTAGGAGGCCAAGAAAATTTTCACCTGCATCATCACACACTAACCAATGGAGAATGAAACAATGAAGGGAATTTGTCAATGTCTATTATAGAAGATGGGTCAGAAAGGTAGTGGAAGGCTATCTGTTAAGTTGTGAAGAGTAAATGAGTTCCCCTATTCTTGATTTCAGCTTCCTTTCTCCAAGATTATATGAAAAATTAACTTCAGAAATGAAAGAACTTTCCCTGTACTGTGAATGCTCTGATGTGAATTCCTTGCTTGTTAAGGATTAAAGAATTAATTTCCCTGTTGAAGTACTCATTAAGAAAAGTAAGTCAGAAGTCTATTGTGAAAATGTTAATTAAGTACAGAAGTAGTCAGTGGAAATGTTGGTTGAAATTAGGAAGTGTTTCCTACAGCACTTCACTCTGAACAGAGAGGAAAAAAATACTAGCAGGTGGAGGAGAAACAGATGCTGTAAGTCAGGAAGAACCAACACTTGTGGATTCTTAGAGCTAAAAAGAATCTTTGACACTATTTATCTCTCTCTTGTTTTCCAGGTGAAGCATCAAGGTACAAAGATAGAAAGTGATTGGTCCAAGATTACACAGATGATGGTAAAAGATGACAGTCAATGAGAAAAAAAATAGTGCTGAATGTTACTCTGGAGAACTGAATTATAACCCTGACCAACTGTAGGAATCAAAGCAAGTGAATCTATTTCCTCATTTGGAAAAATGCAAGATCTCTATTGTTCCTTCCTCCACTAAATCCTATGTGCCAGACTCTGAGGCTAAAAAAATAAATAAGACAGGCCCCAATCTTCAAGAAATTTACAGTTCAGATTATTTCAGAGATCCCTTACAGTAGGAAAATTTGGTGCCTGTATAAATGAGAAGAAAAAGTTGCTTTTTTCCCTTTTCTTCTATTTAACTTATACTTTATACTCTTATTCTTTAACACCAACAGCTGCTGCAATTAAGAAGAAATCAAAATGTCAATAGATTTTGCTTTTGTTACTAATCAGTCATTCAGTCCTGCCTGGCTCTTCCTGACTCCATTTAGGATTTTCTGGCAGGCAGTGGAACAGTCTGTCATTTCCCTCCCTTATGTTGCAGATGAGGAAACTGAGGCAACAGGGTTGTTATTTGACTAGGGATGCATAGCTAGTAAGTGACTAGGGTCAGATTTGAATTCATGAAGATGATTCTTCTTGACTCCTGGTCCAGAGGCAAAAAAGAACCTTAGAGATTATTTAATCCAACTCTCTTATTTTCCAAAAGACGAAACTACTACAGGAAGATTATGTGATCAATTAGGTTGAACCTATAAAAGGATAGCCTAAATTAGAAGGCAAATAGGCATAGAAGCTTTATTTTAGCATCATGGATATTTTCAAAATCCCCAGCCCTGACAATAACAGCAACTCACATGTCTATGGTGCCTCAGGATTTATAGAGCACTTTCTTCAAAATCATCCTGTGAAGTACAGAGTTCAATGCTACTATTCCCATTTTGTGGACCAGGAAATAGGTTCAAAAAAGTTAACCAATTTGGCCATGATCTCAAGGTTCTTCAATTCCAGAAGAAGAATTCAAAAATCAGTTCCAGATTGTTCTTTCTACATGAGATATGTTCCCACATCTAAGAGAACCTCAGAATGTTCAGAACAGGAAGAGCCATTAGGGTCTTTTCATTAAACCCCTTGATTTTATAGGTGAGAAAACTAGATTGAAGCAAGGAGCAGTTCCTGAAAAAGTCAGGAATAGCAATCTGTTGTCTCTCAATCCAATCCATTTCTCATATAAATTTTACTCTACTCAAACTCTTGTTATTACTTGGGGGACATAAAGACTAAAAAATGAAATCTTCCCCTCAGTTATCATTCAATTCATTCATTTCATTTTAATAAACATTTATTAAGCATTCATAGACTTGGGGGATACAAATATAGAACTGAAGAAATTAGTCAACTGTATTTGTGTATTTAGGAGGTAGGAGGTGTGTAGATAAGTAAATATTAAAAAATATATACCCATGTGTATGTGTATTTTGACCTTGACACCAAGCTTTGAATTCAAGTCCTACCTCTGACACACCTCCATATAGGAGGGTGCTGAAGTCAAGACAAGCTATCCCCAAGATTTTCAGTGAGAACATAACTGAAACTACAGTCAAAAGGTGATTTGTTGTTTTGTTGATTAGAAAAGAGATGAACAAATGGTAAACTTAGAATATTGTCTGATTGTACTCTTTTTTCAAGGAGCCTGTTGTTAAACATTTATCAGCACACTACTATGACTACATAAGCCTGAGTCTGCCATGTAACCCATTAGGACTCAAAAGAACTCTTTTAAATGATAATTTACAGAGAAGAAATAAAACTGCATAGATAGAAAGGATGTCTCCTATGCCAAAGGAATCACAATCAAATTAAAAGGTAAATACAAAATAATTTCACTACAAGAGTAGAATATTAACA
The DNA here is from genome assembly GCF_037893015.1 of Macrotis lagotis. Lineage (NCBI taxonomy): Eukaryota > Metazoa > Chordata > Mammalia > Peramelemorphia > Peramelidae > Macrotis > Macrotis lagotis. Next base: position 123,616,748 of record NC_133661.1, read on the forward strand.
ATTGGAACTCACGAAAGAATTGTAGGAGTTAGCACTTCACACTATTTGAAGGAAAATTAGTTGTTCCAAGAGGCAAATGAAAGGGGCTGCAGCTAGGTGGCACGGTGGATAGAGTTACAAACCTGGAACATGAGGAAGATCTGAATTCAAATCCAGGCTCATGCATACTTGTTGTGTGACCCTGGGCAAGTCACTTAACCCTGTTTGCCTCAGTTTTCTCATGTATAAAATGAGCTGAAGAAGGAAAGGTTAAACTACTTCATTATCTTTGCCAAAAGAAATTCCTAAATGGGATCTTACAGAGTCAGACACTATAGAACAACAACAAAAAAAATTTGTGTCTTAAGAGCTACCTGTAACTTCACTTTGCTATCCCTAATTCCAATCTACCCAGGCTGCTTCTGGGTGATTAAAAAAAACTCCAATAAAGAACTTTTATCTGGTCACATGTCTTTCAGTAAAGTATTTCTTTTCTTCCTAAAAAGTCCCAGAACCCACTTATCTATAGTTTCCTTTGACAAAAGCAGAACAATTCAGCTGTACTTCTCTTCATAGTTCAAATTACAGTATGTCAGGGAAGTAACAGGGAACAGCACCTTTTCACAATGTCTAAGGTTGTAAAGGCATGTGTCTGTTTAAAAAGCAGTTTGAGAAAAGAGTGCTAGGAGTCAGCAAAAGAACTGCTAAAATTAAGTTTTCTAAAGAATAAAAGTAATTTTTGGACACTTCTGTTATTTCTCTCATTTAACATTTGTGGGGCACATAAATGATGAAAGAATTGTTTTCTTCAGTATGATTTTTGAAGGGTCATGGATTTAATAACTCAAAGTGGGTCACAGTGATAGATTTTTCTATAGAATTAGATAGATGGGATTAGAATGAATCTTAATATGTTCAAAACACATTATCTTTTCTTGAGCACCACCCTTCCTTGCCCCACCAAGCATATCCTTCTAGCTTTCCTTTTTCTTTCAATATTCCTAAGACACAACATCGTATTACTGATCATAATATTCTCTTGGTCAAAATGATACAATAGCTTCCCATCACTTTCAGGATGAAATATAGAAGCTTTGGACCAGCAATCGAAGAACCTCAATAATGTAGCTTCAAGGCCTAGAACTCTGAATGCAGATAAAAGCAAACTTATACTTATTTTTTTCTTCTTTTTGGTCAGTTTCTTCTTTCAGAACTATGACTAATATGGAAATATTTTTACATGATTGTGCAAACATAACCTATACATTTTAGGAAGAGGGGAGGTAAAGAAAGGAGAGTAAAAAATTTGGAACTCAAAATCCTGAAAAAATGAATGTTAGGGGTGATTAGGTGGTGCAGTGGATAAAGCACCAGCCCTAGAGTCAGGAGTACCTGGGTTCAAATCCAGTCTCAGACACTTAATAATTACCTAGCTGTGTGGCCTTGGGCAAGCCACTTAACCCCATTTGCCTTGTTAAAAAAAACCCTAAAAAAATGAATGTTAAAATTGTCTTTTACATATAATTTGGAAAAATACAATTATAAAATAACAAAAGAATATACTGGCCTAATATTTTATCTCCAACTATTCCCTTTCACAAATGTACAGAACTTTGTACATAGAAGGCACTTAAATAACTGCTTGTTGACTTGATGACTTGATTTGGCTTGAAAAATCCTATGCTTCAACCAAGCTAGACTATGTGTATCTGATAGAGGGAGTAAAAGTAAATCTGTAACTCTAAGTTTATAACTGAAAAATCATAAAGAGGCATAGTCAGGAGAATGGTTTGATGGGAGAAATAGGGCTTGGGATAGCCTTTGAAGACTAGGGATAGAATTTAAGTAGTCAGAGACACAAGGGACCTTGGTCATTTGGTGTGAGTATCAAACAACATGAACCAGGATTTGGAGGCAACAATGAGTCAGTCCACTGTGAGGAGGTGAACAGGGGAGTCTAGGAGGTTGGGATATGTAGGATGGAATTAGATTTTAGACACTTAAAAGGGTTATGTCCATGGCAAGTGCAAGCATTTATTCTTCATAGACAACATAGACAACAGTTTTCCTCTTTGTTCTAGTTCCTTCATCTTAAGAATTAGAGACTCTCAAAGTCAGAATAGCCTCCTTTCTGATTGACTCACAGACTGATTGACTTACAGACCATACTAGAAATATAATACATTCTGTTTGAAATTCATACACAATAAGAAAGTCTCAAATACTCCCAAATTAATTCACTGCAACTGCTGAACACAAGTCAATTTGACCACACTTAACTTCCACCCAAGATAGTATAGGTGAAAGCTTTGTGGTATAATGGATAGAATATTGGACTTGGAGAAAGGAAGACCTAAATTCAAATGCTTCCTCAAGTACTGACTAACTTTGAGTTCCCAGGAAAGTCACTTTTCATGTCTAAAAGTTTCTCTTATCTGCAAAAGGGTCATCATAAAAGTCTTTGTCATCAAGTCATCAAATGAGATAAACACATAGTACTCTAGATAAGTGCTAGCTGTTAGTATTAATATTATAAAATACTAATGCTCCTTTAACTGTCCCAGGCAAACCAGTTCTCAACCAGGGCCAGCTACGGCATTATTTCATTTCTTTCCATTATTGATGATCTTTCAATTCTCCTACTTTGTTTATTATTATACTTATCGTTAAAGCCCAACTTAAACACCACCTTCTTCATCAAACCTTTTCTAGTTTCTCTATCAGTACATAGATACATTTATACATACATAAGGCTGCTAGATGATGCAGTAGAATGTGAGGACTGAAGATCCATCTTCTTGAGTTCAAATCCAGCCTCAGACACTTACTAGTTGTGTGACCCTGGACCAATCACTTACCCCTGTTTGCCTTAGTATCCTCATCTATAAAATGAACTAGAGAAGGAAAAAGGTAAACTCCTCTAGTGCCTTTACCAAGAAAATCTGAAATTGGTTAACAGCCAGATATAACTGAAATGACTGAATAACAATAAAAATAACATATATGTGTATATATATATATATATATCTTTATAAAAATTTGTCTCAGCCTTCTAGTATATATAAAAATCTATCAGCAGCAAGCTAGTGGATAGAGTAGTGGTCAAGTATAGCTGGATTCAAATCTCCCCCACACACACACACATACAAGTGCTCACATGAATATTGACAAATCACTTAAACTCTCCTAGCTTTTATTTCCTCTTTTTTGGAGTTATTTCATGAGATTATTGTGAGGCTCCGATAAGATGAAGTATGTAAAGCAACATAGGAAACCTAAAGTGTTATATTAATGTAATCTATATTATAGAAATTCATATCTCTCCCAGACCCTAGCACAGGGCTCTGTATGTATCTGTATATACAGATAATTGTATAGCATTGGTTCACTTTATTTTGGAAACTAAGGTACCAGGTTCATTGAGAGGAAGCAGTGTTTGGGATAATCATAGTTACACAAATATGACTCAAGCCGTCATTCAGTAATTCTCTACCAACAGACTAGTGAATAACCATAATTCAAATAGCAAAACATTTCTTTGCAAAAAAGAAATCAAAACAAATGAGTTAGTATATAATCCATGAAGGTTTACAGTCTCCCACAGATTTCAAAATTGTGCAAGGGAACATTCACTTTACAATTGCAACTATATTGTGGCTAGGACACTTCTTAAAGTCCACCCTAGCTCCATAATGTCTTCCCCAGCCCCTCAAACGTCCCCTAGCTATTGCCACCCATTCCACTCTGCCAGCCTTCTTCCCATTCTCTTCCAAGAGAGCATGCTACTATCCTTTGCTGAATCTTCTTCTTCCTTGCGGGGGAGGGATGTCGAGAAGGGCATAACTCTTTGGGATTATTGACCCAAGTCAATAAGCCTTAAAGCTAACCAGTACAATTCTTATTCTTTTGTTAGAAAGGTTCTCTCCATACAAATAAGTGTCTCAGGCAGCTATCAAGGCATTTTCCTTTTCTTGAAAAGCTATTAAAACCTTTTCTTTTGACCTTTCCCTCTTAAAACATGAACTTAAAAGTACCTCCAAGAACTCACTTCCAGATAGGTTTGGGTAGCTGAATTCCTTTCAACTCCTCTCATGCCCTGGCCTGTCACTTATATAAAATGACTTGAAACTTCTCCAAGTCTTAGGTAGGCACTTAGCAATAATACAAAGAGAAAGGGAAAGCTAGAGACCTGAACCCTACATTTTTGAAGTTACAGCTAATGTCCTAGTTCTCCTTAGACTTGCTAAAGGCTTACGGAGTGAACAATTAATGAGTTAGTAACTTCAAATATAAGATGCATTGTACCCACTGCTGGCTCCTATATTAACAAAAGTAAGCTTTTTACAGAGAGGTAAAAAAGTCACCATATAGGTGATCTGGTCATGTTCTTACAGTTGAGTGTTTAGTTGCCATGACTGAAACTAAATAGAGAGCTAGCATTTAGAAAAACAAGGATACTTAAAATGCAAGACTCTAGAAAACAACCAAATTTTAATGCATAAATACCAAAGCACAGAATAAGATTAGATGCCTGAAGCCCATATAAATATTCAGCAACGTAGTGATTTATTGAAATTGTAGGAAAAGAGGCAGGAAAGAGCAGAAAAAATAGATTTACAATCCTTCATCTAACACCTTGCTTACTCTGGCTTAACTGATGACCTTCTAATCTGATAAGGATGAATTTTAGGGAAAGCCTGTCCTGAATGCTTACTGACAATATTGCAAATCAATGAATGGATGGATGGAAGGATGGATGGATAGATTGATGGCAGTTAGAAGGATGGGTGGATGAGTAGCGAATTTAGAGGGTAGGAGCACACAGTTCTCTGGTAAAAACATTTCCTTGATACTTGAACTATAAAGATAAAGAAGAATTCTAGAACCAAAACTGATCTCTTTGAAGATAAATGCAGATAACTAGGTTTGGGGACATATTCAGAAGCAAAAGAAATACTCCACTCTAGGCAAGTAGTTAGATAAAAATAAGGGGAACAAGCTGATGCTACAGATAACCTGGTAGATCAAAATTTTAAAGGAGGACAAATCAGTAACGCTGATGTCTTTAAAGAAGAAATAAAAGTAACTCTCTAAATCAAGGTTTATGGGGTTTGGGAGGATATTCAAGGAGGACTAACACCTGTTGTTTGAGGACTTGCCAAACCATTTTCAGTTCTGTGCATCTCTGTTTGGTGTGAACCTTCAACCAACTCTCAACTGTAGCTCCAAGAGACTGTAACATGTGCAACAGTCATACTCTGATAAAACCTTCTCAATAGAAATTATAACCAACAGGCCTCAAACCCATCAGTGAGTAGGAGGATTACCTACCCCATGCATGTGAAGTCATTCCCTGGTAGAATGGGCAGATGAGAACAATTTTTTCCTCATTGATCACGAAGGCAACAAATGAAAACATGCACAGAGAAGGAAGAAGTACAAGCTCCTGGGCTGGGCATGTGAGAGTGTGTTCAAATAAAGGACATTTCTAGAAGTGAGAATTCAGTCATTTGTTGATGGGCCATATAGACCCTAAGTCCCACTATGGAGTGCTTAAAGAATGGTGGGATATTAAGGATAGTAAAGTCGCTCCTGCATCCTGGGCCATTACCAATCATCTTGACTTCTGTCCTGCCACTGGACTTCAATGATTCAGAAAGAGATAGCTTTGTACAACTCTGTCTCATTTAAATACAATTCATGGATAAGTCAAGATGATGTCATTGGTCCTTTTCAAAGAAAAAAAAAGCAAAATGAAGAACAAACAATAAGTCAAGGATTTCTGCCATGTGGACTTTTCAAAGCAGGGAAAATCCTATAGGTTTATGTAAGATAAAGTTAATGAATTATTTACCAAAGTATCCAGAAAATGATGAGATTCTTGGCATCCCAGATAGTAGGGTATAAGCAGGTGGCAGAAATGGAACTGAGAAATAAAACCAAGAATACTATTTCAGTAGTTTTAGTAAATGTACTTGGGATAAATTTAGAGAGAAAGGATATTCCAACTGAAATGACAGAAGGATTTGAGGTTCCATCAGTATACTGATCATGAAAATCCCCCCAGGATAGTCAAATTACCAAGCAAGATCTCACTGATAATAAGGGAAATTATAATAAATTATCTTTACAAAATAAGAGACCAGGTCTATGATTCATCCAAAAGAAACTGATTCATCTGTCATCACCTGAGAGATCTAGAGACTTTAATAATTGAGAGAGTGGTAAAGAAGTCAGAGATTTCTATTAAGTGGAGGAAGGAGGAAGTACCACAGGTAGTCTAGATGGTGGCCTGTCCTTCTCCCCTTCTGGGTGATTTTCATATTATGAACAAAGAAGGCAGAATGGAGTTGGGGTAAAATGAAGACCCACACAGTTTTAAGAATATGGAGGCCTAAATGAGTGAGGGAAGTAGAATGGATTCTAAGCACTAAAGGCAAAGAGGAAAATTGAAGAAGAAGAATTGAGAACACTCACAAAGAAGACAGAAGTAAGAGATACTTGGTAGGGCATATATTCAAACAAAGGATCAATCTAGAGGTGAGAATCCAGTCATTTGATGATGGCCTCATTTGTTTCTGAGGCAGACATCTACATGAGGGACACTTCTTCACTGGGTCTTGTCAGGTCCCATAGAGTTGAACAAGTTTGGAGTAAAAGTGAAAGGATAGAAAATGGCACTGTCTTCTGATGATCAAACTCATTAAGTTCAGTGAGGCTAACCAACAGAAGGTTCACCATTAGGTGATAAATTTTTTTGGTGACAGTGATTTATCAAACCATCTGCTAAAGCATAGATGGTGGGATGTCTGCATCAGCATAGGGAGTATTCATACTAATGAGCCACAAATCTTTCAGATATGGAAATATTTAATGTACATTTTGAAAATTTTTCTCCTAAAATGATAGTACATCTTAATGAAAATGATACCACTTCATAGTTTTCAAAATGCTTTTCCATACATTTTTCATTTCAGCTTTATGACACCCCTGTGAGATATATTTTCTCTCTTATAGATAATTTCATCATTGTAAGAAATTCTCAGTGTGAATATTTGTTTCCATCTTCTCTCAAGAGAGATTAAATAAATCAATTATTCAGTTAAACAAAAAGTATTTATTAAGTGCTTACTATGCATGAGGTATCTAAGTGAGCACATTGGATAGAGTACCAGACATGAAGATGAGAACACTCATCTTCCTGAGTTTGGATTTAGCCTCAGACTGGTCAAGTAACTTAACTCTCTTTACCTTGATTTCCTCACCTGTAAAATGATCTGGAGAAGGAAATGGCAAACTACTCTAGTAGCTTTGCTAAGAAAAGGTCAAATTGGATTGCAAAGAGTTGGACATAACTAAAAACAACAACAAAGATAATTAGGGATAGTGGTGTGAAATCACAGACTGCATACTGTCTTAAAAAATCTTAAAACATCATTTGTGTTCTATTGTATATTTATTTTGTTCACTATTTCCCAATTACATTTTAATCTGGTTCCATACCTAGTTTCATATTCTGGTTCCATACTCCTTTCTCAGGAGTGTTGCCACCATATATTTGAAACCTTGTCCAACCTTCCACATTTTACAGATAAAAAAGAAAAACCTAAAAAAAGGTTAAATATCTGGTCTAAATTTTATATAGGCATTGGTAAAATTAGGACTAAAAATGAGCAGTGATAGATTAAGACCCCATTACACAGTAATCATGGAGACCTGTAACTCCTCCATCCACTTTAATTGAACTAGCCAAGAAAACCAGAGGATAAAGACTTTCCATCAGCATTTTCTTTCTAATGGTTAATTCTTGGAATGATCCATATTCTCTTCTTAATCCCACTAAGCAGATACTTAAACATTATTCCTTTACTGGGTTATTACTTGGCATAACAGATATGGGAGCACATTTTGGATAGGGCAGAGGATAGTGAGAGATAGTTGGATAGGACAAGCAAAGAGGGTAGAGTGGGTAGAGAGATGGTAGCTGAAGACAGTTCATTGAGAAGGGTGGATTTGGCTGTACAGAAGACAATGTGGTAAAGGGGGAGGCTAGGTGGCGCGGTGGATAGAGCCCCAGCCCTGGAGTCAGGAGGACCTGAGTTCAAATCCAGCCTCAGACACTTAATAATCACTTAGCTGTGTGGCCTTGGGCAAGCCACTTAACCCCATTGCCTTGCAAAAAAAAAAAGGTTATGGTAGTGCAGTGGGAAGCCCAAAGGCAAGAAGGAACAAGAAGATGCTGAGGTGGGGAATGACCAGAGAGGGTCTTACATTGATTCTGTGAAACTAGGCACTAGGACTTGAGTTGCCTCTTGGAAAAGTGTCTAGGACCAAGCACAATTCAAATAGTACTGTTTATTCTGAAACTGTCTTCCTTTCTCTCAGTTCATAGCGTCCAGATCAGAATTACCAAATGAGGAATGGGGAGTGGGTGAAGAAAGTTGCTGCCATGGTTTCCTACACTCCTTAGGGGTAACCAAACCATAATAAGTGAGGGGGGGGAGAAACCCAGAATAACCACTTCTTTCTGTTAATCATAAGGGTCCCTTAACATATGCCTAATAATAAAATTACTCAGATATCATGGTTAGTATGTAGATTATTCTCAAGAAAATGTTTAGATGGGATAAATATGGGTTGGTAGTTACTGAAAGTTCCTTTGTTCACCATTTTAAAAAAATTTATGTGATAAAGTCCAAGATGTTTTTGCAGACTATGAACATCTTATCCTCCTTTAGATAACTTTAAGGTCAATCCCATAATACCCACAAAACAGTGTCACCTCCAAAATCAACCTCTTCTATGTAGACATTTCCTCCAATGTCTTTTCTACATTCTCTACTTCATCCTAAATAAGATTTTAATATTTGAGGGCAAATGTAATGATTCCACTTTTCTTGATGGTGAAAAGTTTTTATTAAAATATTCACAGATATTTGTCATCTTATGTTTGTATAGTGTTTTCTATAGAGTTTTATTGTAAAATGCCCTTTACAATGACTGCTATAATTCTGGGCTGTATTCCACTTCTCACTGTTTTATTATAGGGAGGAATTAGAAAGGAAGATAGCATTTAGAGGTTGAACCTATACTTTCATTGGCATAAAGAATACCTAGATGAGAACACTCCTTCTATCAATGAAAGTCAGCACTTTCTCAGCTACCTAGGACAGTGAAAGATTAAGTGTCCTACCCAAGGTCACAAAGTCAATATGGAATAGTTATTTCTTTTATCCTACTACTCAGTCCTCTGCCACCTTACACTGTTATGATTTCCCAAAAGTTTATCTTCTGAATCAACACTACCCTTGGTCACCATCTCTTTCCATTTGCCAAGGGAGTCAAGTGTCTATGAACTAAAGTGAGTTTTAGACTCATTCAATCCCCTCATGTTAGCAACTGATCAGTTAAAATATAGTATAAAATTTCTATAATTAGTGTGAGTATCCTTTCCTTCATCCTTTTACTATTTTTAGCATCAATAACTTAGATAAATAAGTCAAGTTGGAATTATTTCCATGGCAAGTCATATTTTTCTCATACTTAATCTTTCTTTTAGTGTTATATTAATTTCTTTTTTTGATATAGCAAGTTTGCGTTTTGTAAAGAGACAGTCTATTTAGGGATGACTCTTCTATCAGTAACTAATCATTTCCTATTTCTTCAAATAGAATTAATTTTTTTTGTAATTTTGCTATTCACCATATGCATCTAATAGTTTCTGATTCTTCTCTTAAAAAACATTTATGATGTATAAGGATCAGGTTTTAGTGTAGTCGACACCCTTTAGCCTCCCTCATTCCTGATTTCCTACTATTTTTTCCAAAGTTTTCATAGTTTTTACCTTTACTTTGAATTCACTGAGCATCAAAATAAACAAAGACTTTATTTGAAGGATCTTAGTCAATTCTTCCTTTCTTCATTCTCTGCAACCAATATTAATTGGCAAGAAACAATTGTTTTCATGAGGATCTTTCTGCAAATGTTTAGGAGAACAAAGAAATATAAGATCACCAAATGTCCTATGATAAGATAATTCTTGCTGTCTTTGACAAATAATAAAGCCAATTCCACCAACTCCTTTATTTATCTCTCCAAGGAGAACTTGTGAATCATTATTCCAATTACCTACAACTTTCATTTATACTTAGAATAACAAGATTGATGCAATTCAGTTCCTCTAGTTGTAAAAACACTCACTTGTCTTTGGACATCTAAGGTACCTATAACTAAAACAAAATTTCTGTATAGTTTTAAAATTGTGCCTTCCCCTGGTATCCTATTCCCTTTTTGTTTCTAGGCTTATTCCTTCATTATAGAAACAGAAAAGGGTTAAATAGCCCTGAAAGTTATTCCGAATGTTCATTTAGCTAAAGCTAAAGAATTCATTTTAAAGTGGGGAACTCATTTGCTTACATCAGGAATTTATGAATTTATCTGTACCTAGAGGGACTGGTTCTCAGAACACAGTAAATTAGGTTTTTGTTGTTAATCTGCTTGCCTCAGTTTTCTCATCTATAAAGTGAGCTGGAAAAGGAAATTTAAATCACTCTAGTATCTTTGCAAAGAAAATCCAATGGGGTCACAAAGAGTCAGATACTACTAAAGTTAACACAAGTGAATAACATACCAAGCACTGAGTGCTAAACTCTGGATTTATAAAGAAAAATTAAAAAAAAAATAGTTCCTGCCTTCAGGGAATTTACATTCTAATGGGAGAAGATAACCCGTAAAAAAGAACTAAAAGGGAGTGCAAAGAAGTAGGGGAAGTACTCAAGCTGGGGGGGGGGGGCAAGAAGTGGAAAAAATAGTCCAGAGAGTCAATAGCTGAGAAGCAGTTAGAAGATGCTGTTTCTATTTGGGAATATGGTAGAAATTTCCAGGACTTACATTCTGTTAACATAGATTTCAAAGAATCCAAGGTTACCTTCATACCATGATAAGCTCTTAGAATAGAGTTTTGTGGGAGATAAAAATCATAAACTATAACAATTATAATGGGCATATTCTAGTATCTATTATGATGATATTTTTTACTATTTTCTCTTCTTTCCCAATTCCTAAACTCAGGATACTGAATTATTAATTAGTAACTTACAGGGGTGATGCCATAAGTCTTTTGTAATTATGCTAGAGTCTATTTTGGCACAGGTTTGGGATGGAAGACTCTCTCTTTAATAAGAACAGATTGGAATCATTAATTAATTACACCTGGACTCCAGTTTTCTGAGATTGTGATACAATCTGATGCAGATCACATTGTTCAGAGTTCCAAGAGCAGCACTTAATTCTCTTCTGTAAATTCCTGTAATACCCTTAGCATATGCAATTAATTCACTTTCATGAAGCAGTTTATAGAGATTTGCTGCCCCTTAATCATAAAACATTAATGCTGTTCTAATATTCAGTAAATCTTTATCATGAAAAAGGACACAAATCAGAAGAAAGTCTATTTGAGGTACAAATATTATACTTAAAGCTATGAAACACCCTTGCAAAATGTGAACTGCTATAGCTACTTAAAAGGTAAATTGTTCATTTCTGCAACATTATTATTATTAATTATTAATTATTATTATTATTATTATTATTATTATTAAATGGCATAGTTCAGAAAATGATGGACCTGAGTCAAAAAACCTGAGTTCAAATCTGTCTTATGTGGCTGTGTGACCTTAGGCAATCTTTACTATTTAATCTTTATCCACTTCAGCTTCCTTATTTTAAAATGGGGAAATAATAATAGCACTTATCTTCCAGTTATAAGGAAATAAAAATGAGAAAATATTTATAAAGTACTTTTAAAACTTTATTATTATTATCATTATTTATGCTCTTTTTTAATTTATAATCTCTGTCAAGATATGTGTGATTTCTTCTCAATCAAATTAAACCTTCCCTCTTGACATAGTGACCACCTGACATCATATGCAATATTCCATACCCATAATCTATCTCCTTTTGAAGAAAAGGAGAAAGGCACATTGCTTAATATCTCTTCTGGGTTCAAGGTTGTTTATTATAATTTCACAGCATTAATTTTGCTTTGGAGTCCTTTTCACACATACATTTTACAGTATTCTGCATATCTAGTTTTCCTAGTACTGCTCATTTCACTCAGCAACAATTCATACAAATCTTCCCCTACTTATCTGAACTTCTTATATTCATTGTTTCCAATGGGAAAATAAGACTGTTGCATTCATGTACTACTAAGTATTCAGTCATGTTCCAGTAAAGCACTCCAGTATCTTTGCTTAAGTAAAACCAATGGAATTACAAAGAGGAAAAAAGTGAACAACATATCAAGCTACCACAAAAGGTTGCAAGGTTAATTTAGTGTCAGCCACTTAGAAAGGCAGTATGTTCAAGTGAAAGGATGGAATTTGGTATTAGAAAATTTTTATTTGCTTCCTGCCTTTACTGCTTGCTAGCTATGTATTCTTAGGTCAATTATTTCATATTTATGTGGCTTAGTTTCCTTATCTGTGAAATATAGATTATCATCATCATCATCATCATGAGAATTACAATGACAAAAAGAAAACCAATCCCAGCCTTCAAGGATTTAATGTAATTCTTTCTTAAAATAACTAAAATACTTAACAGAATAAATAACAGAAATTGTTTACTATATAAATAATATGTTAAGCAACTATATTTTACACCATAGATAGTGATGGCATTTCTTCAGTTTAAAACACAGATAATATTTATGTATTATAAGATACACCTTTTTTTGAAAAATTTGGGGTCTAAAAACTGGGAGTACCTTATACAGTGGTCATAGATTTTTTTTACCTGCATTTCCTGCCTTTTTTAGCACTTATCTTTGTGCTCATTGTTTCACATTTGTTACCAGTGTATTAGGTTAGATTTTGCCACATTCTGCCCAAAAATGGCTCAAAAAAGATGTTCATAGGGCTGAATTTAAGTTAAAAGTGATCCAGTTTGCAAAAGGGAATGGAAATTGTGCTTCTGAGCATAAGCTTGGTCCTCCTCCAACTGAGAACACAATCTGAGACTGACTATGGGAAGAAGGAACCCTACTGAAAATACCATGGCAGAAGAAGGCCATGAGAGACAAGTCAGCAAAATGGCCTGAGTCAGAGAGGGAATTGAAGAGCAAAGGGCCATTGGAATTCCTGTGTCCACAAAGATTCAGCAGGAGGCAAGAATTGTTGATGAAAAAGAAGTGACTGATTTCTAAGGAGGACATAAGTGGTGCTTCAGGTTCATGAAATGGAACTGACTAAGCATGCATCCACGAACCAGACTTTCCCAAAAGATGCCTTAAAGCTCTGAGCAGAATTTCATAATGAATAAAACTTGAGTTTGATAACTTTATAGAATACATTTTTTTCAAATTATGGGCCCCAAAATTAACATGCAACATATACATGGAGAAATACGGAACTTTAGATTTTTATAAATGTGCATAGGAAATTATAAATTAAAAACTTTTAGATATAAAGAAAAATGACTAAATAATGTATGTCAATCTTAGGTGTCTATTTCTATGAATTTTTTCTCACATTTATTGAAAGAACAATGTCTAATTTAAAATATTTTGAAAGCATCTTTTTTAAAATAAAAATTGATGAATTCTATACAAAATACCTTTATTTTGTAAATCAATTGATGACATTATAAATAAAGGCCTTGGATTGCAATAAAATATTTAACTCTTTGAAAAATCTCACCTACCTGTCTGTCCCCACCACTTTTATGTACATGATATGTGAATGAAATTAATTGATTTTTTCCAGTTTGCCTAGATTTCAGAAAAGGGTAGGCAATGGGATCAGAAATGGAAGAAGGACTGAGAATTTAGCCCATCCAGGTATGTTCTATAAGCATTTGAATAGGTAAGTCAATTAGTTCAGATGTTTATTCCCTCTCTGAATACATCTTTTTTAAAAAATGTTAAGCTAGACATAATTGCATATGCCATAATCTCTAATATTATTGAAGCTGAAGCTGTCAGACTAAAAGCTCTAGTTTTCTGAGCTTAAGTGTGCTGAACCAAATGAGTGGCCCCACCAAATGTGACATTAATATGATTAGCTCCAGAAAATGAGGAAGAAAGGAGGCAGCAGATTCTTTAAGAAGACATGAGCTTGGGGCAGCTAGGTGGCACAGTGGATAGAGCACTGACCCTGGAGTCAGGAGTACCTGAGTTCAAATCCAGCCTCAGACATTTAATAATTACCTAGCTGTGTGGCCTTGGGCAAGCCACTTAACCCCATTTGCCTTGCAAAATCCTAAAAAAAAGAAGAAGAAGACACGAGCTGGCCCAGACTAGGAAAAAAAGAAGTCAAAGAGACCCAGCATGAAAACAAAAACACTCTTCATGTTCTTTTGCTTTTTAATCATAATATTTCTCAAATCTCCCTCCACTGAACCCTTCCTAATACCAAAGAAAAACAATTAAGCATAAAACAATCAACAACACAGTCACCATATCTGCCAATGTTTTCAATATTTTATGCCTACTGGTCCTTATTTTCCTAAATTTTCCCCCTGTTTCCTAAAACCTAAATTGACCTTTGTCTTTAATCTGACATCAAGTTTTAATGTCATTTTTCATTCACATTATTTCATTCATATATTTTATTCTTCTGTTTCTATTTCCTTAATTCCCAATCAAATCATATAAGTCTTCCAAAGGTTTTCACAAATTTTTCGTATTTGTCATTACATATAGTACAATAACATTCCATAAAATTTTAAGTCACAATTTATTCAACCATTTTTCAATTGGTAGGGTCATTAATTCCTGCCTTAACTAAGTCAGTAATTTTTGCATGAATTAATTATATGAATCATACTCTTCTTGATTTCTTTCACTTTCTCTTCAAAATGAAAGAGTTGGACTCAGTTAACTTTGAGTTTGTTCCAGTTATAATATTATGACGTACTTGGACAACAAAGTATAGTGGATAAAGAGTTGGTCTCGATGCAAGGAAGACATAGGTTCAGTGCAATAAGGTCTAGATTCAATAACTGACTAGAATGCTGTTAAATCACTTAACCTTTCAGTGCTCTAAACAATCCTGTAAGAATTTAGATACAGAGAAGACAGTGATAGGTATTATTACAGGGCACTTTACAAAGCATTTTTGTAAAATTGTAAAATTTGTAAAATTTTGTAGAATTGATAATTTCAATGTTGTATAACAAAAGTGTTTTGAAAGCATTGATAAAGGGCAATTCCTAAGTTAATAAAATATATGAATTGTATAAACATCAATTCAATAATTTTTATTCATATTTAATCTACTAAATTCATTTGAGTCATAACTGTTGTATTTTTAATCCAATTCAATAAGCATTGATTAAGCACAAGTTATGTTCCAGTAACTGTGATGGCTGCTATTGATACAAAGAAAAAAGTAACAGTTCTTACCCTCAAAGAACCCATATTCTACTGAGAACAAAATTATATTTATATTGATAAGAAAGCTCAAAATACAAGTGAAGTTATTTTGAGGAAGGGTGAAGCACTAATACTTTTAGAGATTCAGAAAAGTTCCTTTATTGATTGTGATACTTGTTCAGCTGAGTCTTAAAAAGAACTAGGCATTCCAAGAGGCAAAGATAAGGAAGAAGAATATTCCAAGAAGAGAACATGGCCTGTGCAAAGGTTCAGAAAGAAGAGATAGGAGTAGGGAGGTGCAGAATGTAGAATAATGTGCTACCAGCCTGGAAAGATGGACCAGGAGTCAGATTATAAATATCTTTAAGTTTAAATATCTACAAGACAAAATGGGTAAGAAAAGGTAGAAGGTAGCAATTATATTATAAAAATAGGGCACAATAGGAAGAACTAATATACAGGAAGTAGGCAGAAACGGAGGGCTGGTAATGTTGGAACTTTACTCTTATTTGGGTTGAATAAGAAATAATATGTACATCTGAAAGGTTGTAGAAGCCTTCTGAGCATGTAGAGAAGTGAGAAAACTGGAGGAAAGGGTAGGGAGAAACTTTTAGAAGACTGTGTAGATTGGGATTTGGGAGGATGGGGAGAAAGTGTATGGGAACTATTGGAGGACTAGGTAGGATGGGGAGTGGGAGAATGAAGGGAGAAGATAAGGTTAACAAAGACAGGGCAAAAAGAGAGGCTGATTCAATTGGAGAATGGCTTAACAAACTGTGGTATATGTATGTCATGGAACACTATTGTTCTATTAGAAACCAGGAGGGATGGGAATTCAGAGAAGCCTGGAAGGATTTGCATGAACTGATGCTGAACAAAATGAGCAGAACCAGAAAAACACTATACACCCTAACAACAACATGGGGGGTGATCATCAACCTCGATGGACTTGTTCATTCCTTCAGTGCAACAACCAGGGACAATTTTGGGCTATCTGCAATGGAGAATACCATCTGTATCCGGAGATAGAATTGTGGAGTTTGAACAAAGATCAAAGACTATTACCTTCAATTTAGGGGAAAAAACTGTTATCTTATTATGTAATTTTGCTATCTCTTATACTTTATTTTTCTTCCTTAGGGATATGATTTCTCTCTCATCACATTCAACTGAGATCAGTGTATACCATGGAAACAATGTAAAGACTAACAGAATTCCTTCTGTGGGGGGTAAGGGGAGGGAAACAAGAATGGGGGGGATTGCAAAACTCAAAATAAATAAAATCTTTCTAAAAGAAAAAAGAGAGGCTGAGAAATAAAGTGGTGAATAAAAATTCACAAATAGAAATTATAACTTTGGGATATAACTTATGAATGGGATGTTTATAGCAGCTCTCTGTAAAGCATATACAGATTGTATAAACTTCAGTTCAATAACTTTTATTCCTACTTAACCCGTTACATTCATCCCTGAGTCATAATCATTGTATCTTTAATTTAATTCAATAAGCATTGATTAAGCACTATTTATGTTCCAGGAGCTGTGATGTCTGCTATTGATACAAATAAAAAGATAACAGTTCTTACCCTGAAGAAATTCATATTCCACTGAGGACAAAATCATATTAAAAGAACTGGAAATTACAGGAAGCTCCATCATTTAGGGAATAGCTAAAGGAGTAGTGGTTTTGGTTGTAATGGAATACTACTCTGTATAAGAATTGATGAGGTGAATGATCTTTGAAAGGTAAGGAAACTTTACATGAAATGGCAAAGAGCAAAGTGAGCAGAACCAAGAGAATATTGAATACAGTAGCAACAATATTTTATTAAAGACTTTGAGCAATTAAACTATTTTGACTATAATAAATATACAAATTAAAAATAAAGTGTATGTGAAGACATGCTATCTGTATCTGGAGGAAAAAACTGATAAGTAGAAACATTTACACACACACACACACATATATATATGTAGAATAATTTTATGTGCATGAATCTATTTGTGTAAAATAGTAACCATCTCTAGGGTGAGGGTCTGAAGAAAAAAGAGAAAAAACAAATTTACATGATAATGTGTTGCATATTTAAAAGGAATAGTAAATTATTTATAGTGGATTTGTAGATTCATATACAATCATCTTTTTTAATTGTACTATTTACGGAAATGCTTGTTTTATTCCATAAATTAAAAATTAAAAGAAAAAGAAAAATATCACTCAAAAATACTTGTAATTCTAGGAAACTGCCTTTCCTAATTGTAAAGGGAATTCTTCCCCAGAACTGGTTAGATTAGATGATGTTCCACAAATTCATAGTTTAAGACTTGGACCCCAGAGATCTAGTCTGACACATTTAATCAATAGAAAACATAGTGTGGCATAAAAGTTTTGTCATTCAGTCATTTGAGTTATGTACAGTTCTTTGAGACCCCATACAGGCATTTCTTGGCAAAAAATAGTGGAGTGGTTTACCTTCCCCAGCTCATTATATGGATTAGGAAACTGGGGTAAGCAAGGTTAAATGACTTGCTCAGGGTCATACAACTAATAAATTTCTGAGGCCAGACTTGAACTCAGGAAGATTAGTCTTCCTGACTCTAAGCATTGAACTCTATCCTCTGCTCCACTTGTCTGCCCTGGTCTGATTGTGGACAGCATTAAAAAGACCAAGATTCAATCAAGTCCTACCTCTGACACATTAACTCTGTGATCATGTAAAGTCACTTTAGCTTGCTAAGTCTCAATTTCTTCATCTATAAAGAGGAGATAATAATGCCTGCAGCACCCACTGCACAGGGTTATTGTGAGGATCAAATGAGATAAAGATCAAATGAGTAAAAGATCTTAACCTAAAAACACTATATAAATGCCAGTTATTATTCTTGCTATTATTGTTAGCTCATTTCTCTCATCTATTTTTGGATGGGGTTCAGATAGAAATTGCCCTAGAGCATATTACTATCCTATCATTATTTATTTTAAGTTTGATATCTTCAGACCATCAAGCCAGGCAATAAAAATCACTGTGTTTTGCTAGTTGAATGAAAGTATTGGAATGTTACCTCAATAGCTATATGAATACCACAAATATCTACCAGACAACTAAAGCAATAGACAAGACATGGTTATATGTATCTCATCCTGTTTTCACAGGGTTTGAATTTCTTCTATTGAGTCTATATTTTGCCATTTTTTTCATTCCATACAGTATGAAGAATATGAATATTTCACATAGACAAATCTATTAAATTGTTAAAAATCAATATAGCTTCTGAGAGATTATGCAAGAAGTTATTCTGTAATAATGTCTCATTCTAATACAGTTTGTTTTTGAATTTTCAAGGAATATTTTAGTCTGAATTTGTATTACTGGGATATTTGGTCCATTGTCTATGAAAGATAGTGAATTTTTCAAGTATAGTTCTGGTATCTGGGTAACATGTTTCTAGTTATTCAGTGGTTGCCAAATTTTTGGAATTAACAGTGATACTTTGCACTGTTTCCACCATTTCTTTACAAAATCTGCATTGATTAACATCTCTGGGTTGCTTAAGAATAATCTTTTTGTAATGGCTAGGGTCAGTGACCCTGAAATAGCATCATGAGTCCTTTCATTTCTGCAATCGGCTCAGTAAAATATTCCACAATCATTTACTAATATGCTGTTGGCCTAGCTCATGTAAATGTTTTCCATGGAAAACCTTTTGATTTAAATCCTAGATTTTAGCAATTTCATGGGCTTTCTCTGAAAGTAAACTACATTTGATTACATTAAACAAATCCAGTGGTGTAGACCTATTATTAGCCTTTATTATTGCTCATGAAATGATGTCTCTCTATTCCAGAATTATTTCTGTAAGTTTCTAACCTAGTTATTATGCATTCTAAGAACATCTATTAATCTTCTTCATGTTTTGAGAGAGAAATCTTCCTTTTTTTCCTCTTATATAATCACCTTTGGATGAAAGAACTTATGTTTGTTTACATAAGTTAAAGATATTTTCTCAGTCTTTTGCTATCCATTTTATATTCCTCAAATTGTGTATTAAAACTAATATTGAATAAAATTAATTGTTTTAAATATAACCTTCTTATTCAGCTTTGACTTAAGGATATAGTGAGTCCCTTGATATACAAAGTCACAGCCTTACCATGAATATTTTTATATTTGATGTAGATGGCCTAGAGAAAGCCAACATATTTGCAAGTCATTCATTGGTTCAATTTGACTTCCAGATTTAAGTTCAAAGTGTTCAGTCCTTATTTTTCCCCCCTGGTTAACATTAAGAGCTGGTATGTAAACCTAGATCCTCTGACAGACAAAACTATACTCTTAACACTTCACCTCACTGCCCCAATGAAATGATATTAGTAATGATTAACAAGAGAAATGAAAATTTAAAGACTCACAAGGTTTTTATTTCACATCTATCAAGGTGTCTGAGAAAATATTAAAAAATAACAAATAGAAGATTACTTTCAATATTACAAAAGGGTGGGATTTGGGGAGAATATGGTGTTTTGGTAAGATCTCTTTGATATGAAATCCATATTCAATTCTATTCAGGAGATGAGATAATGAGTTTAAGAGTAGGTACAATTTTATGGTCCTTGGCTATGTCCCTTAAAGATACCATGATTTATACTAATTTCTGCATTGATAGTACTTTTAAATTTAATTAATTTTATGTGTGGACAGCAAATGTTCTAGTATTCACCTTCCACTTCATATTTTTGCAGTACATAAGTCATAAGTACTGAATTGAATCCAAGGTTCTGACATAATCGATGAAGGCAGATTAGAAGTTATTACTTCTGAGGGACTTTTTCAATAACCAACAAATAAAAGAGTTCTTCTTTATACCACTCAGATTTGGTGGTATATTTGGTATGTTTCCTGTCTTTTTGAGTGGTAAAAGGTTTGACTGTTTTGTATAAAGATGACATGGCACCTGCACATGGATAACATGTATATTTGTGAAGCATTCCATACTTTAAAAAATAATAATTTATTCTTTATACTCACTTGACATGTTCCAAGATGATGAAGGGATTTTAGAAATGAGAAAATCCAAAGATTTTATGGAGTCTTATACTCTTTCCTAATAAATCACAAATTATTGGTGGAAGAACTTACTCTGGATCTAAAATGATATGAGGCCATTGACAATGAGTTACTTCCCCAGAGTGTCAGATCCATCATGCAAATCCCCATATGATCTGTAATAATATTCTATAGTGGTAATGTTAGCACTGTTGTAGAAGGCATCAGCACTATGGCTAGGGACCTTCCTGTGATCAGCACCATTGAGAGAGATAGAAACTCCAATTGCCAGCACCAAGACTAGAGGAAAGCAAGAAAACAAAGAGAGCTTTGTTGTATTGTTCTGCCCCTAAAATAGTTATGGGTGCAACATTGCAAGGAATATTTAAAGTGGCCCTAGAGTTATTGTCGGTTCTAATGAAGTGGAGTGGCAAACTTTTGTTACGTTTTAGGGAGCTTGGATTTTTCACAGTAGTAGAATAAGATCCATCTGAGCCTATGAGTCATGGTAAAGGCACTTTACTTGTCTGGGTCCTCTGAGGAGAATTTCCCTGGCATTCATATGTTTCTAAGTCTCTTCCTTAGTGCTATAACTGGCAAAGAAGTAAAAGAGAGAAATAGAAAGGTGGGGAGAGAGAGAGAGAGAGAGAGAGAGAGAGAGAGAGAGAGAGAGAGAGAGAGAGAGAGAGAGAGAGAGAGAAAGAGAGAGAGAGAAGAGAAAGAGTTTTCTGATTATTATTATCTGGTATGCTGTGGTGGTTCTTGAGGTTATCTCCCTATGGGTTGAATAATTTAATGAAACATAAATCTGTGGCAAGTTATTTCATAGAAAACCTCAGCTTTATTCTGATATATAATCATTCTGAGAATGCTTTCTTATGTTAAAAAAAAAGAAAGAGACAGACAAAAGAGGAAGTGTATCTCAAGCTATTAGCCATATATCATATTACAGTTATTCTCTTTCACTAAATCAATGCAGGTGGGCCAGAATTGCATAGATATTTAAACTTTCAAAGTTTCTAAGGTTTTATTGTTCTCTACAATCCATTTATTTTCATTGTAGAAGTAGGGAGTTCCATAGACTCATAATTAGACTCATAATCTAACTCAACTTTCTAGAGGCCATGGAGAACACATTACGATCTCCTTTCCAATGATGTATTGAGACATCCCATCCAACCCTGCCCTGTGTCCTTTTTCCATCCTGCTCAAAAAGAAAAAAGCATGGGCTCACAATACTATTGTTCTCTAATGTTTCAGTCTTGGGAGGTAGAGACAGAACTTCAAAATAGAACATTACCAGACACATGATTGCATTATTGTCAAAATGGTTTCTTGTTGATAGTATTTAAAAGGCAATTAAATGCAAAAATCTTCAAAAAGAATCTTTGGACATATAAACATTTTCAAAAAGAACATTTTCAGTATTTCACTTCAAGAAATTTTCATTGGAAAAAACAAATTGTTTTGTTTTATAATTCTGAAAGTTTAATTTTCAAAAAGTAAGAATGTTTTTGATTCACAAGTGACACTATAAATTTAACCAACTCTCCTAAGACATAGATCGAATAATGAGCTCTATTTCCAAATAGCTATAGTTATGCCACTGACCTAAACTATTTTTTCTTTTCTGGTAAAAGATTATTTTTCTTGACAGAGTCTAATCTGAAATATTTAATAGATAATTATTTTTGTGGACAAATTCAAATAATATTTCCCTTATATTTTCCTTCCTTATTTTAAAATCAGACTTATGTTTTGTTAGTATTCATTGTCAGAATCTGTTGAATAAATCTTTAAACACAAGACTACAAATAATTAAAGTATCTGCATGATAACATTAAAAATGAACATCTCCCACTGGTTGCTGGTTGGTGACTGATTATAAACAGATGTGAAGGTTGGAGTAACTGCTCAGATGAGACAAGCAATTCATTCCATCCAGGCATGCAATATTCTTGGTCTCCCACACAGAGATTTAGTGTTCAGACCAACTCATATTGACCACATCAAGTGAAAATAAGGAGACTTAGAGATAAAAAGGACTCTAGCCTCCTCAATTTACAGATGAAGAAACTGAGGTCCATAGAGGTCAAATAATTACCCAAAGTCACATAGGTAATGTAATTTACTTATTTCATCAAGAACTAGATGGATTTAGTTTTCTGTTTCTTTGTTTTTAATTTAGAGCAATGGTGATCAAAATGTGATCCTCATACTCCTGAGGATACCCAAAACCTTTCCATGGGATTGAGAAGTCAAATCTACTTTTCTAGTAATACTAAGGTTTTATGTATCTATTAAAATACTCTTTCCCTTTTTCAACTATGTATCTATATGAGATTAGATTTTCTTCTATCCTTCAACTAGAAAAACATATTACAACAGACTGAATGACAAAGCAATTATGGTAATCCAATTGTCTTCTAATAGGTCAATCATTAAAGAAATTTGCAAGTCTATATAACAATGCCATTCCTCTCATTACTTTTTTTGCTTGTAAAATTTTTTCATAAAAATATATTTACATATGAGTGCATTATTTCCAAGTGAATTACTTAAATCTTTAAAATGTATTGCTTTAATTTCAAACAGTAAATATTGATCTATATAAACCCACATTCATAATAGTCCTTTGGAACCATAAAAAATTTTTAAGGTGTAAAAGTGATCTAAGATAACAGTTTTTTTAAAGTATAGGTTTATGGCACAGTGGATAAAGCACCAGCCCTGAAGTCAGGAGTACTTGGGTTCAAATCCGGTCTCAGACGCTTAATAATTACCTAGCCATGTGGCCTTGGGCAAGCCACTTAACCCCATTTGCCTTGCAAAAAACTAAAAAAAAAAGTATAGGTTTAGATGTTTTATGTTATTACAACCTTTTGTTGCAAGAAATTTACCCTGAACCAGAAATTGGCTCTAGTATATAATGTCATATATGGATTTAGAGCCAGAAAGGACGTTAAAACCCATATTATCCAAACCCCTTATTTTAGAGATAAGGAAAATGAATTCCAGAAAAGTTAAGTGATTTGTCCATAGTCATGTAAATAGTAAGGAGAGGAAGGATTGGAAACTAATCCACTGTCTCAAAATCCAGGATTTTTTCACTGTACTAATCACCATGGTCCCTCTGAGGTACTTGCTTCTTTTAAGCATGGTATTGTTTGGAAAAAAATTCAAAATACAGAATATTGAACTAGAAAAGGTCATAAATATCATTTCATTCAATTCCAACATATTCATCCATCCCATCCTGAAGACCAAAAGACTGCTGCTTAATACAAGTCCTCAGTTAGTGTCAAAATCAATACTCAAATCTAGCTCTTCAATCTTTTCAGTGTTCTCTTCAACTCATGCTGCTTCCTACTCATATGAAATAAGTGGGGGATTCTCTATTAGAGAAATAATTGAGTGTATTTGGGGAAAAGGAATTCCTCCTCCCCCCAATAGAAAATTTCCTTTAATATCTCATTGTTGTAAAGAAGTGGCCCTGCATTCTCCAGAGCTGTACCAGTGAAGAACAAAATCTAGTAGGTTCCATCAAGCTAGGGAAAAACTCAAGTATGGTCGCATGGCAAGTCATTTAACCTCTGTTTGCCTTAGTTTCTTTATCTATAACAGGAGCTAGAAAAGGAAATGAAAAGCCACTCCAGTATCTTTACCAAGAAAACAAAATGGGGTCAGGAAGAATTGGACATAAATGAAATTAATGCAGAGAATTATGAATATAGGAAATTTATAATTAGAAAGAAATTCTGTAATCTTTTATGCTA
The DNA here is from genome assembly GCF_037893015.1 of Macrotis lagotis. Lineage (NCBI taxonomy): Eukaryota > Metazoa > Chordata > Mammalia > Peramelemorphia > Peramelidae > Macrotis > Macrotis lagotis. The sequence continues at coordinate 123,640,927 of NC_133661.1, forward strand.
TTAAATTTTGTTAATTGTGGAAGGCTGCTTGCTCCTGAGATGTAAACTTATTCCTTTTGTTTCAATGTTAAATGTAAAATATGTACCCTCTCTTCATTCCCTCTTTATCCAGCTTCCAGTTTACCTAAGAAGTCATGAACTTGAGACAGGAAGGACCACTACATAGCTTGCCATTGGAGTATACATAGTTCAGGTGTTAGACCACTCCCCTTGCACCAACTTACTACAGAAGTATATTTAAGAAGAAGTGCCTCCTCTTTTTGCTTCTTGACTCTACCTTTTACCCTGAAGGATGGCTTTCTCTCATTCTTTCTTAGATGCTCCCAATTTAGCACAATGCCATGTGGCCAGACTAAGCCAGTTGGCTTCTCTTTCTCTCTCTCTCTCTCTCTCTCTCTCTCTCTCTCTCTCTCTCTCTCTCTCTCTCCTCCTCTCTCTCTCTCTCTCCCCCCTCCTTCCCCCCCTCACTTTATCTAGCCTGTCCTCAAAATGCTAACTGCTTTTCTAGGAGTTTTTTTCTGCATATTTTATAATAATTTGTAATAACTCCTGAGCAGTTTTAAATTCCTAAGGAGTACATGAATTCCTTCATTTTTCAGTAACCCTCCATCTTTATCTTTATTTGGTTAACCCAAATCTCTTCCACTACATTTTGGCGACCATGAAGGGACCACTGAAGCTCCCTGGATCTGCTCAATGTCTATGAGGTGAGAGAAACTGAACTAGGCTATTTTCCCCAGATCAGATCAAAATTAAACTCTAGGAAAACCCTTCCCATTATCAGGCCTCTCCTTTACCCCTGGGAACTTGTGGGGGAAAATGACCATGAGATCCATTCTCTGAGCAGACTGTGTTTTGTGTCTTGGGTTTGACTGGCCAATAACCAGAGATGCCTGTGTCAGGTCACCCCCCAGGCTCTTAGAGGGGTCTGTTTGTTAGTCATGGACTCAGTGGGTCTGCTTGTGTGTCAAATATTGACCAGGTGAAGACATACTGCAAGTTTCTTGAAATTTTTTTTGAGCAGTTTGATTTTGTTCTTGGGGTATTACAGAAACACACTGGAAGGACTTTTTCACTAAAAGCTCGACTAGCCTTTGAGAAAGGAAGTAGCTGATTAAGGATTCTCTCTCTCTCCACACCTGAAGGACAGTCACTCATTTATGACTCAATATCTGTGTCTTTCTCTCTATATATATAACTTTGTCTCTGTCTCTGTCTCTCCCTGGGAGAGGAGAAATAGAGCAAAACTCTCTCTCTCTCTCTCTCTCTCTCTCTCTCTCTCTCTCTCTCTCTCTCTCTCTCTCTCTCTCTCTCTCTCTCTCTCTCTCTTCACCTATCCTGTCCTCAAAGAAGTGCTTACTGCTTTTCCAGGAGTTTTAATCTATATACTTCACAATACTTTGTAATAAATCCTGAGTAGTTTTAAAATCCTAGGGAACATACAAATTCCTTCATTTTTCAGTAACCCTCAATCTCTTTATTTGATTATTCCAAATCACATCTACTACAAAACAATTGAACAACAAATAGCTTTAGTGTTAGATGATATGCCTGGTGTCTGAGCAACCACATAGCTAAGTTGATGAGACTCATCAACAAGTTGGCTGCAGGCTGATAAATGATTTAGTCAAAGATATGAATATCAGCTGCTAAAATGTTGAAAATTGAATTATGGAACTTAAATCTAGTATAGGGATGGGGAGTGACATTATTTCATTGGTATAGGGTGTACCAGGTTCAGAAAATCCTTGTACTATTAATACAGGTTTTCTGCAAATTATGGTTTTTGAATTGCCAAATAATCTTGAGAGTCTTAGCCATTTGTCCAGGGTCATATAGCCTGGGTGTGGCAGAGGCCAAAAAAAGATCTTTCTAGTTTCAAGACCATCTCCTTATACTCAATTCCTCACTGTCCCTCTACAAATAAACAATTGCTTATTCAGAATCTTTCATAAACCCATTTTCATCCCTCTCCTAGTCTCTCTAAAATGAGGGAAGAGGAAAGTGAGATAGAATTTATACTAGTGTGAATCTTGTTTCTTTCTTTTTTTAAATTTTTTGTTCCTTTCTTTTTCAATACACATCTTAAATTCTAATCAAAATGCTCCCACAGAGACCCCAGTAGCTCTGATATGCAAATGAAGTTACTGGTCTCTTACAAACAATATAGCTCTTTAATATCTAATCTTGTTTCTGTGGGAGGCTTGACAGAGACTCCTGGTTACCAATAGCAGCTTAATATACCTTTACTAGGATCAGAGAAAAGGAGACAGGTAAAGGATGATCAAAAACAAATTTTTCCTTGGGTGACTTTCCCTCTTATGTACTGATGAGGAGAGCCCTGGTTGCTTGGTCTGCCCTATTTTGCTTCTTCATACAGATTTTCCTTGCCATAGAGAAAGTCCACCCTGATATATCATAAAGCCAGTCCAGATATAATTTTAAGAGAAGCAGAGTATTCCCTTATGGGACCTATGGATCACAGAGAGGAAGCTTGACTCTAATTCTTTATATTAAAAAGGATAGGCCAAAAAAAGTAAGCATTAGGGGAAGGGAGGGGGAGGGAAGAGGAGGAAAATGTTCAGTGAATAGTCTCAAGTTTTTCAGGTTGTTTTTTGTTGGGTTTTTTTTGGTGAGATATGAGTCAAGTTCTCAGATGAATGGTTATAGAGAATATCATGAATGAATGAATGATTTGAGAAGGAAAGAAAAGATTTGGAATAGGTGATGAATGTGATAGTGAATCATTCATGTTATTCAGTCATGTCTGACTCTTCAAGACCTCGTGGAGGCATACCAGATCCTTCTATCTTCCACTATCTCTCAAAGTCTATCCAAGCTTATGCTAATTGCTTCCATAATACTATCATCTACCTCATACTCTGCCATCCTCTTCTCCTTTTGCTTTAAACCTTTCCCAATAGCAGGGTCTTTTCCAATGAGTCCTGTATGTTCATTATGTGGTCAAAGTATTTGATATTCAGTTTTAGTATTTGTACCCCCAAGGAATAGTCTGGATTAATTTTGCTGTTCAAGGCATTCTCAAACATCTTTTCCAGCACAACAACTTAAAAACATTGCTTCTGTGACACTCAAATTTTCTTATATTCTCAGATTAAGTAATTTCATAGTCCATTAATATGGAAATGAAACATTTGTAGGTAAGATCAAGGGTATAGCCATCTCTGTATGTAACTGAGGTAGAGTGGAGATGTAGGCCAAAACAACTGAGTAGACTAAGGAACTGGGAAGTTGAACTATTTTAGAAAGCATCAATATGTATGTGAAAGATCCCTAGTCCTTAGCATGAGGGCAGTAGTTATGATGGAGAGAAAGACTGTTAACTAAATTCTGAACTCATTGAAAAAGGAGCATGGCCTTACATTGAAAGAGAATGACCTTCAGGAGATAAAAATATAATGGGAGGAGCATCTTATTCAAGGAACAGCAAGAATGCCAGTGTGACTGGATCACAAAATATGTGGAGCAGAGTACTGTGGAAACATAGAAAGGGAATAGATTATGAAGACCTTTGAAAGCCAGAGGATTTTATTTTTCATCCTGGAGGTGACAGGGAGTCACTATTTTATTGAGTAGGAAATGGCATGATCAGACCTGATCCCAAAGAAGATTGTTTTGTAGTTGAATGGAGAACATATTGGAGTAGGGAGGCAGCAAAACCAGTACATAGGTATATTCAAGGAGCGAGATGATGAGGGTTTATACCAAGGTAGTGGCTGTGTTGGGGAGAAGGAGGTACATGTGAGAGACGGATACAGGAGAAGAGAGTGAGGAATTAAGGATAACACATAAATTGCAAGTCTGAGCCACCAGGTGCTGGACTGGAAGAATGGGGATACCCTTAACAGTAATAGAAAAGTTAAGGAAGAAATGATGATTTGAGAGGGAGTTTAATTTGGACATTTTGCTTTTTAGATGACTAGGTAAAATTCACTTTGTTATATGCAAGAGGCAAATGGAGATCTGAGACTGGAGGTCAGGAAATGTTAGGACTGAATAATTTACACTTGAGAATAACACCAGATTCTCAAGTAACTGAATCCTTGGGGCCTAAGAAGATCACTAAATTAAATGATATATAGAGGAAGGAAAAAAAGGCCCAGGAAAGATTCTTGCAGACACTCCTAGTTAGCAGGCTTAACCTGGATGAAACTCCATTAAAGGAAACTGAGGAATGGTCATATTTGTAGGAGGAAAAAAACAGGAGAAAAGAAAGAAGAGATAATAAAGGAAAAGCAGGTGATCAACATGATAAAGGATGATGAGGACTGAGAAAAGAGCATTAGATTTGACTATTAAGATTTCTTTAGGGGCGGCTAGGTGGCGCAGTGGATAGAGCACTGGCCCTGGAGTCAGCAGTACCTGAGTTCAATCCGGCCTCAGACACTTAATAATTAGCTAGCTGTGTGTGGCCTTGGGCAAGCCATTGCCTTGCAAAAATTTTTTTTAAAAAAATTTCTTCTTTGAACAGAGAAGTTTCAGTTGAATGACAAAGTCAGAAGTCAAATGTAGAAAGTTTAGAAGAGACTGAGAGGAAAGGAAATGAAGGCATCTATTGTAAATAGCCTTCTTAAGGAATTTAGTCACAAATGAGAGGAGATATGGCAGGGTAGTGGGTAAAGATCAAAAGATCAAGTGAGAGTATGATTTGGGGGGATGGGGAGGGGTTAAGATCAAAGGGGAGATTGATCTATAATTTTCTTCCTTTTGGTTCTTTCTGGTTTAGGTATCAGTACCATATTGGTGTCAGAACTCTTTCTTCTCCTTTATTTTTAAAATACTTTACATAGAATTGGAATTAATTGTTCCTTAAATGTTTGATAAAATCACTGTAAAGCCTTCTGAAGCTAGAGACTTTTTCTTATGGAGTTTGTCTTGTTTTGTTTTGTTTTGTTTTTTGGCAAGGCAAATGGGGTTAAGTGGCTTGCCCAGGACCACACAGCTAAGGAATTATTAAGTATCTGAGGTCAGATTTGAACTCAGGTACTTCTAACTCCAGGGCCAGTGCTCTATCCACTGCACCCCCTGGGTGCCCCTCTTATGAAGTTTGTAGATGGTTTCTTCAATTTCTTTTTCTGAAATGGAATTTTAAGTATTTTATTTCCTCTTTTATTAATCTGGGCAATTTGTATTTTTGTAAATAACCATCCATTTCACTCAGATTATCAGATTTATTGGAATACAGTTGGGAAAATAGCTCTAAATTATTTTATTCATTTCCCCCTCATTGGGGATGAATTCACTCTTTTCATTTTTGATACTGGTAATTTTGTTATCATCTTTTTTTAATCAGATTAACCAAAAGTTTAGCTATTTTTATTGACTTTTTCATAAAACTAACTCTTAGTTTTATTTGTTAGATCAATGATATTCTTGTTTTCAATTTCATTAATTTCTCCTTTGATTTTCAGAATTTCTAATTTGGTATTTAATTGAGGATCTTTAATTTGTTCATTTTCTAGCTTTTTTTAGTTGCATACCCAATTCATTGATCTCTTTCTTTATTTTATTCATATAAGAATTTAGAGATATAAAAAATTTCCCTAAAAACTGCTTTGACTGCATTCCATAAATTTTGATATGATGTCTCAGTGTTATAATTTTTTTGGATGAAATTATTGCTTACTTCTATGATTTATTGCTTGATCCTATCATTCTTTAAAATTAAGTTATTTAGTTTACAATTAATTTTTATTTTTTCTTTCCATGGCCCTTTAGTACATATAATTTTTCACATCATTCTCTAAAAAAAGATGCATTTATTATTTGTCTTTCTGAATTTTATTGTAAGGTATTTATGACCTAGTACATGATCAATTATATTATAGGTGCCATGTACTGCAGAGAAAAGGGTATAATCTTTTCTATTCCCATTCAGTTTTCTCCAGTGGTTATCATTTCTAAGTTTTCTAAAATTTATTCACCTTTTTTAACTTCCTTCTTGTTTCTTTTGTGGTTAGATTTATGTAGTTCTAAGAGAGGGAGGTTGAGGCCCCCATTATTATAGTTTTGCTATGTCTCCTTGTTATTCATTCAGTTTCTCCTCTAGAATTTGGATGCTATACCACTATGTATGTATGTATATATACATATATATATGTATATATACATACATATATATAACAATGATATAACTTCATTGTCTAGGGTGCTTTTTAAGAGTATGTAGTTTCCTTCCTTATCCATTTTAATGAGCTCTATTTTTGCTTTTGCTTTGTCTGAGATTAGAATTGCTTCCTCAATCTTTACTTCAGTCTTTTACCTTTACCCTGTGTATATCTCTCTACTTCATATGTGTTTCTTGTAAACAGTATATTATAGGATTATAGTTTTCCCTCTGTTATCTTTCTGTTTGCATTTTTCTCTTTCTTTTTCTCTTCTCCTCACCTATGCTTTGCTTTCATTTTACTTTCATTTGTACTTTCCCTTTTATTAATCCCTTCTCTTTTCTTTATCTTCCCCCCCCACTTCCTTGTAGGATAGAATAGATTTTTAAATCCATTTGGGAATGTATGTTATTTCCTCTCAGAGTCCTATCTATTGAGTGGAATTCACTCCTTGTTGACACCCTCCCTTCATTCATTCTACTATAATAGGTCTTTGTGTCTCTTCACCTAGTGGAAATTATCCACTCATGCCTAGCCTTCTGCTAGTACAGTCTTTCTTTTTACTGTTTTTAACCATGTCTTGTATTTGCATTCCCCTTGTCAAAATATACTCCTTTTATCTGACTTGATAGAAGTACTATCAATCAAAGTATGATCAATCAAATTGATTGATTGATTGATTTACAATCAGCATCGCTCCTTTGTTCCTAAGTACTCTCCCCTCTTCTATCTTATTAGAAATACATTTCTTAAGAGTTATGAATCACATCAAATTATAATCATTAATATATTTTATTTGTTTTCCAATTTTGCAAAGTTTTTAATTTTGCAATTTCCTCCCTCCCCCCAACAGAAGGAAGTCTAATAGTACTACATTCACTTAAAAAAAATCTCAAGTATTTCGTTCCATTAATCCCAATTCCTCATATCAAAAATGACTAATCTGTAAACATGTTTAACATAAATGTGTTTGTACAATATTAACTTGACTGTTTTCCATTGAGGAGAGGGGGGTGGAAAGGGATGGTATAATTTATACCTTACCCCCCTTTCAAGGACCCTACATCAATACACAGTCTGATGAGCCAAAGCATCATGCAAAGTCAAATTATTTCAAGAATTATTTGTAGCCCCCCGCCGCATACTTGCTCCAATTGCAGACAAAGCTTTAAACAAAGCATAATTTTCATGATAGTTTCATATCCAGTCCCTCTAAGTATACTCAATCTCTCTCTCTCTCTCCATTGCTGTAGTACTCTAACCATTGCCCTACAGCCCTCTCCAACAAAAGTATCAGATACACTCTCTCTCCTGTCCCTTTAGCACCCCAGCCATGATACTGAAACCTTCCTTAACTAAAGTATGGGTTAAGATAAACTCACTTCCTAATCTCTTTATGTCCAACTCTTCTAAGTATGATCCTACCCTCTGACCAGATTATACCATAAACCTCTAAGTATCTATTAAAGTAAAGTCATTTCTGATTTAATTATGTTATAGAGCCTATAAGTACACTAAGTACCAGGGCACCCTGAAGATCTTAAGGACTATATATATATATATATATATATATATATATATATATATATATACACACGCTTAGAGTAAACACCCAATGTGTTCACCTGTACTATAGGTATCTGACCTGTGGAAGAGTATTCTGAACTCATATTGGACTGATCAGCCATAGTCAGACAGACAATAATTTGTCTCAAACATAGTGATGCTACTTTGGTCTTCTTCGGTAATGAAGGATAAGAACCAACCATACCCATATACTCTAAATACAATCTCTTCAACTATATTCAACCTTTTAATTATCCTAAGAGAAATTCAATTCTCTATAGAGAACTGTAACTATAGTTACAGGTATTATCTTCCCTTGTAGGGCTATATGCAATTTATTTTTTATTAATTAATTTTTCCAAATACATGTTATGAAAGTTTTTCAACATTCAGCCAATGTTTATGTTTATTTTTAAGTTACAAAATTTCCTTCCACCATCTCTTTCCACCCACCCCCCTCAATGGAAAACAGTCAGGTTAATATTGTACATACACATTCATGCTAAACATGTCTACAGATTAGTCATTTTTGATATGTGGAATTGGGATTAATGGAATGAAATACTTGAGTTTTTTTTTAAGTGAATGTAGTACTATCAGACTTCCTTCTGTTGGGGGAGGGAAGAAATTGCAAAATTCAAAACTTTGCAAAATTGGAAAACAGATAAAATATTTATATTTTAAAAAGTAAATGTGGTGTTCATCATATTCTAAAGGATTTTGTTTTGTTTTGTTTTGTTTTTCTTCCTCTGGATGAGGACAGCATTGTCCATAGTCAGTGAAATAGGGTTGTCCTAGCTCTCTGAACTGCTGAGAGGAGCTGCATTCATCAGGTTGATTATCTCACAATGTTGTTTTCAATGTTACATCGTCTTCTTGATTTTGAAACCTTCATTTAGCATCAGATCCTGTAATTCACTCCATGCTTCTTTAGAGTCTGACCATTTATGATTTCTTATAGAACAATCATATTCCATAGCATTTGTGTACCATAACTTGTTTAAGTATTCCCCAATTGACGGGCATCCACTCAATTTTCATTTTTTTGCCACTACAAAAGAGCTGCTATGAATATTTTGGAATATGGAGGACTTTCCCCAATTTTTATGATTCCTTCTGGATGTAGACCTAGAATTGGAATTGTTGTGTCAAAGGGTATAAACAGTTTTATTGCTTTTTGGGCATAGTTCCATATTGTGCTCCAGAATAGTTGGATCTGTTCACAACTCCACCAACAATGCATTAATGTCCCAATCCTCCCATAAGCTCTCCAACATTGATCATTTTCCCTTTTTCACATCTTAGCCAATCTGATAGGTGTGAGTTGTTTTCATTTTCATTTCTCTAATCAATAATGATTTGGACCATTTTTTCACATGATTATATATAGCTTTAATTTCTTCATTTGAAAACTGTCTATTCATTTTCTTTGTTCATTAATCAATTGGGGAATGACTTGCAACCTTATAAATTTGATGCAGTTCTCTACATATTTCAGAAATTAGCTCTTCATAAGAACTCCAAGTTGTGAAGATTATTTCCCAGCATTCTACTTTCCTTCTAGTTTTGGCAGGACTGATTTTATTAATGCAAAACCTTTTAAATTTAATATAGTCAAAATCTTTCATTTTGCAAAATAATTTTTCCTTCATTCTCAAAGAAGCCCATAACATCAGGGAGGTGATGCCATGATAAGCAAATGAATTGGATTTGAATGAGGAGGTTCTGTGCTGTCACCAACCTCACTTTTTCCTCCAGAGCCACCTGGGTCCAGTGGCCAAATATGAAATGGGACAATTGGAGATGGCCCTGGATGGAAGACTATCAGGGTTAAGTAACTTGCCCAAGATCATACAGCTAGTAAGTGTCAGAGGCTGGATTCAAACTCCCATCCTCCTGATTCCAAGGCCAGTGCTCTATCCACTGTGCTATCTAGCTGCCCATTAATTCACTCTACAGTTTATAATGTACTCTATGTCTTGTTTGTACATAAATTTGTCCCCTTTTCATAGATCTGATAGATAGAATATTTCTTGGTCTATTATAAATTTATCTATGGTATTGCCCTTTATATCTAAATCCTGTACACATTTTGACATTATTTTGGTATAGGGGATGAGATGTGAGTATATGCCTAGTTTTTGCCATACTACTTTCCAGTTTTCCCAACAGCTTTTGTCAAATTGTGAGTTTTTATCCCAAAAGATAATTTCTTTGAGTTGGTCAAACTGTAGATTACTATAGTTATTTACTACTATTTCTCTTGAATTTATCCTAATCCACTGATCCATTACTCCATTTCTTAACCAGTACTAGGCAATTTTGATGACTACTGCTTTATAATACAGTTTTAGATTTGGTAGAGCTGGGCCACCTTCCTTAAAATTTTTTTTCATCAGTTCCCTTATTATTCTTGACCTTTTTTTGCTCCAGATGAATTTTGTTACTATTTTTTTCTAGCTCAGTAAAATAATTATTTTGATTGGTATGGCACTGAATAAATAATTTAATTTGGGTAGAATTGTCATTTTTATTATATTAGCTCGCTCAACCTAATCATGAGCAATTACAATTGACATTTTTTCAAATTATTTAGATTTGACTTTATTTGGGTGAGAAATACTTTATAATTGTGTTAATGCAGTTTCTCGGTTAAAGGTATCATTTTGTTTGTTTTATTTTTTTTTGCAAGGCAATGGAGTTAGGAGACTTGCCCAAGATCACACAGATAAGTAAGGTCAGATTTGAACTCAGGTCCTCCTGACTCCTGGCCAGTGCTCTATCCACTGCACCACCTAGCTATCCCCAGGTTATATACAATTTAATGTTCTTGACTTAACATTTGGGTTTTTTCCCTCATTTCATTTACTTTTTTATGCATCTCTTGAATCTTATGTTTGAAGACTAAATTCTCTGTTTCAGCCTGCTCTTTTAATCAGGAAATTTTGGAAGTCCTTTATTTCATTGAACATCCATCTTTTCCCCTGACAGAATATGCTGAATTTTTCAGGATAGTAAATTCTTGATCCTTTGCCCTCTGAAACATTATATTCCAGGCTCTCTGATGATCCTTTAATGTTGAAGTAGGTAAGTCCTGTGTAATTCTGATCATGCTTCCTTTGTGTTTAAATTGTTTTTCTTTTGACTGCTTGCAATACTTTCTTCTTTATTTGAGAATTCTGGAATTTGGCTATGATAGTCTTGGAGTTTTTACCCTAGGGTCTCTTTCTGGAGGTGCCCTGTGTATTCTTTCAATTACTTTTTCTAGTATTCTAGTATTTTTGGACAGTTTTCCCTGATAATTTCTTGAAAGATATTTTCCAGGCTCTTTTTTTATGTAGGCTTTCTGATAGACCAATAATTCATAAATTCTCTCTTCTGAATCTATTCTACAGGTCATTTGTTTTTCCTAAAAGATATGTTACATTTTCTTCAAATTGTTTGGTATTTTGACTTTGATGGAATATTGGTGTCTCATAGATTCAATGAATTCTATTTGTCTAATTCCAATTTTGGGGGTTTTATTTTCTTCAGTTAACTTTTGCATTTCCTTTTCAAAATGGCTAATTTTGCTTTTTGGTGAGTTGCATTCCCTTTTCAGTTGGTCAATTTGAGTTTTGGAAGAGTTACATTCCTTTTCCAATTGGTTGATTTTATTTTTTGAAGAGGTACATTCTTTTTTCCAATTGGTTATTTTTAATTTAAAGGCATTGATCTCTTTGATCAATTTTTCATAGTTTTCTTGAATGGCACTCATTTCTTTTTTCCATTTTCCTTCTTTCTCTCTTCTTTGGTTTTTAAATTCTTTTTTAAGAACTTCTATGGGATTTTGTATTTGAGTCCAGTTCATAAACTCCTTTGAGACTTCCCATGCAGATAATTTGTCACTGCTTTCTTCTTCTGAGATGGCACTTTTATCATCTCTGTCTGTATCATAGCTTTCTAAAGTTAGTGCTCTTTTAGTGTTTTGTGCAATTTGATTGTTTAAGCTCTGCTTTTTGAGTATAGGAAATATAGACTCAATCTTTTCGTACTAGTACTGGAGTCTGATTCCTGGTTTAATGCTGGCCAAAATATTGCTTGTGCAACCCAGGTATTGTCTATGCAGAGGTTTCTTTCCTCCTTTATGTCCAGGCTCTACCTATGCAGTGAGTTATTCCCAACCCATACCTCTTTTGCCCCAGTATTCCCAGGGTTTAGACTTTGTCCGGAGTTGGCAGCCTCCCTGCTGGTTTGCTATCTAGCTGCCAGGACCTGGACTGCACCTAAAATCCTCCTGCTGGCTTTCCTACTCTCAACTTAGCTTGGATCTATTTCTCCTTTTTTCCCCTTGAAGAGATACATCTTCACTGAAGATCCTCCACAGTGTCTACAGTTGAAAACTTATTTAATCTTTTTTTATCTATAATTTGATGTCTGTGTAGAGGCTTCAATTAGTGTTATATAGGTGTAGGGAAAAGCTCCAGGAACACGTTAGCTTCACATCACCATCTTGGTTCTACCCCACAAACTGAACTTTGATGTCTGACCAGGTTCTAAGTACTACATAGTTCTAAGGACCTGTTTCAGCCATGTTCATGACCTGTTGAAACAAATTTTTCACAATCACCTATTCCATCAGGAGAAGTTTTCCAATCTTTGAGGTATATATATATCCCCTTTACACACTGATGTGTTTGAGGCCCATCACTGGTTTAACCCTTCTGCTCAGATGATTTAGTGGGGTGTGTAGTTGCTACACATAATACAGCTTCTTTTAGTCACAGAAGAGAATTGGGTAAAGACACCAAAGGTGATCAAACAGTCCTAAAAAGGCCTCAGTAAGCCTCATACCAGACACATGAGTTCTCCTTGAACACCCCGATCTAACAGACAGCTTAAAGGAGAGAGGTATCAGATAAATGAAATATCCTAATTTTAATTTTCAAAAAGGAAAAAAGCATACTTTACAAACTCTAGTTCAGGGAACTTGAAAGAGACAGTTGGTGAACATCTAGAAAGAAAATCAGTAATTATAAGAACCAACATAGCTTCATCAAGTTTAAGTCATGCTGGACCAATATCCATGTTGTCATTTCAGATGATTCATTATGTAATTTTCTTCAAAATCAAGCCAAGCTCACTGGCCTTCAGTTTGCAGATTTTGTCCTCTTAGTTTTTTTTAATTTGGGATCTTTATCTTTCTCCAATTTTGAAGTGTGTCCCCCATTTTCCAAATATCATTTTTCAAATATCAGTGTCAGTGACTTAGAAATCCCTTCTGTCATTTCTTTCAGTATCTGAGGATATAGTTCATTTGAGCTAGATGACTTGTATTCATCAAGGAACTTGATGGTGTTTACTATCCCTTTTCTTATTTGTGTATCAATTTCTTGTTAGGTTTTTTTTTTTGGTTGTTTTTTACTACTAAGATTTCTTCAACTCTTAAGTTCTTTTGGTTTGCTTTGGTTCTGTGACTTGTACTTACATTAAGGATTTTGGACTGATATAGTTAAAAGACATTTGGAAATATGTTGTGAATTTGATTGTAAAGGAAGCTTATACTATAAAGGAACTTGGGGAAAAAGTATATTTTTCTATGCTTATAAGAGGTGTTATTGTTGAACATGATGGCTTGACCTGTTTTGCTAGTTCTAGCATCATTTATGATGAACTATTCATTTCTTTGCTCAAGTTTGGCCCACAGTGGTCAAATATCTACAGCTAAGGGTTGCAATCAAATGTAGAAAATGAATTGATCTTATACAAATGGAATACAACCTATAAATTTGACCTCATTTAGCACCCTGCATTAACCAAGAGAGAATAGAAATAAAGCTAAAAAAGACCATGAATAAGCTACTTAAGAGTTTGGCCTATGAACTTCAGATGACACTTTGGGATTTTTCTTTACAATTCTATTTCTTCATTTTCTCTTTATAGATAGTGTGCTCTTGGTAAATACTGAGGCAGGTGGGCAGGTAGTCATCTAGGAAGACAGACAGAACAGCTCATTTCAGAAGACAATTGTATTAGTCTAAAAGGAAACTCACAGATTTAAATAGGATTGAGTAACTGAAGTTTTGCATCAAAGTGACAAAATTCAGAGGGTGCTGTTTAATACTTTTCATCATTCATTTATTCATTTATGTATCCACATATTCATCCACTCATTCATCCACTCATTCATTTATTCATTCATTCATGCATCCACACATGCATCCACACATTCATCCTGCATTCACTCATTCATTTATTCATTCATTCAACAAACACTAAATAATTATATATCAGACATTGTACTTGGTGCCATGATTAAAAGAGAAAAATAATTTTTTTCTCAAGATACTTACTTCCTTTAAAAAATTTTTTTTTGCAAGACAATGGGGTTAAGTGGCTCACCCAAGGCCACACAGCTAGGTAATTATTAAGTGTCTAAGGCCGGATTTAAACTCAGGTATTCCTGGCTCCAGGGCTGGTCCTCTATCCACTGCACCATCTAGCCACCCCTAGATACTTACTTTCTACTGGATGGGGAGAAAAACACATTTTCTGGCAAAATTGTACAAAATATACAAAAATTGAATACAAAGTAATTTAGGAGTGGGGTGAATATTCTTTTAGCAGATAGAAAGATTGAATATAACAGTAAGAGTAAGTAGTTTAAAACAGAAGTTACCAAATATCCCTACCCAGTAAAGTCACAGTGTCCTAGGGTGGGTGTATCTCCTCTTTTCCCAAGGTTCCAGGCCTCTTCCTGTCCCTTCCTTTCCCTTTCCCCATTGAACTTGTCTCAAAAACTGATGCAAAGATGTGTTTTTGCTGCTTTACCTAGGTTTGTTTCTGAGTGTCTGTTCTTTGCTCTAGAATTGCTGGCCTTTGTGTCAGATTAATTAATTTTTTTTACTTTTCTAGATTAAGGAGATAGGAAAAATTGTGACCTATTTCTGTTGGACATTTATGAAAATGTACCTAGGTTATTCTAGTATCACTGTCTCAGAGTATCAATGGGACTTCTGAGAGAAGTAATTATCTTTAGGGGTTCCAAAGTAGACAGAAACTCTAAACCCAAGGACTCCAGAATTAGGGTTTATGATTCTTTACTTTTTTAAGATAAATATAAAAACAGAAAGAGAGGTGAAAACGATTTATTTCTCCTGAATTTTTGGTATATAAGAAAAAATGAGTGAGAAGTATTGAGGTCTTGATCAGAAGGTCCCTTGTTTCAATCTCAATTCTTTTGTTAGGGGGATAAAAGATTTTGGAGCAAACCTCCAAGGAAAGAAAACCTAATGCTGATATGGGACCTAGCTTCCCCAAGGGAGAACCAGAAGATGCGTGTCATTAACTGCCAATGTGTACACTGGGGAGTCCCAATAATACTGTCTCTGGAAGAAAATATGTATTTTATGGGCCCTTGATCTTTTAAGTCTAAGAAGGGGCTATGTATGGGCCAGAGCTGACCAAGTAAACTATGATCCATAATAATAAAAAAATTATATTTATCTTGTGTTTTGAGATCTACATTATGTTTTCTCTTAGTAAAACCATTACTATATCAATTTCACAGATAATGAAACTGAGATTCAGGATAATTAAGTGACTTACCTATGTTCCTAAAATTTCTATTAAATGGAGAGATTTTTGTTAATCAATTAACAAACTTGTATTAAACATCATGTTCAAAACATGAGCTAAGCCCTGGGGGGGGTGTAAATATAAAATGAGACAGTCAATAATGAAGGAATTTATATTTTATTGCATATTTTACTGAGAATGTAACATGTTCACAAATAAGTAAATAAAGAGCATAAACAAAATAAATGTAACACGAGTTTTAGTTGTCTCTCTCACAGACATTACTACCTAAAGATATTATTACTGATTCTTAGGAGTCAATTTAATATTGATGGCTTAACTGTCATTCTTTGAGGGGTCTGTGGTGAGTCTAAGAGTTAAATTGAATATTAAAAATCTGTCAGGTGTGATAGCCAAAGAGAAGACAGAGAAAAAGGACTAAGAGAACTTATTTCCTGAATGAATTGTGTTTAATCCTCCTCTTTGGAAGAAACACAAAATCAATCTTGAGAAAATTCTTTAATTGGTATCCAGAAAGAATTGAATGGTGGATCTGTGTTTCCAGAACTGAGGAGTTATACTTATGGTTAAAGATGACTTTGGCTGTGAGTTTTATTCTGGATGGATGATGAATTATATGTATATGTATCTTTGTTTTATTATTATTTATATCAATAATAAATTATATGTCCAGTAATACATAGATATTTATTTAGACATAGGATATTGGGAAATTTTATATAGTGAGAAAAAGTTTATGAGAAAAGAAATTTCCCTACTTTATTAAATAAATGATATTTAATGAATATTTTATTATATATGATTTATACATTATTAATAGTATCCTAGGTAATTCTCTAAGATAGAGAAGGTGCCATCCTTCATTGGTAGAGGAAGATTTCTCACCTGGGTGTTTCATAAGAGATCACAGGTATAATTATTATCGTCTAATTTTATAAATAAATATATTATTTAATAAATTGAGGCAGAGTTCAGATCTAATTGATTAATAAGATAGATGTCATAATTTTAATAGACAACAAGAAACTATTGAAATATACCCCTCAATTGCTATAGATCCAAAGAGAGACAGAGAGAGAGAGAGAGAGAGAGAGAGAGAGAGAGAGAGAAACAAAGACAGAAAGATAAAGTAAGAGAGACACAGAGAAAAAAATCACAGAACAGACAAAGAGACATAGATACAGATACAGAGAGGCAGAGAGGCAGACAAAGATAAGCAGAGACATCAACATACATCAGAAACAGAGAGTATCAGGACTCAAACATCAACTATATATTCCAAGGCCAGTGTTCATTCCACTTCACTCTACCATAGCTACCTCGACATGTTTTTGGGGGGAGTGTGTGGGTGGGTAGAGCCCTCAGAAAAAAGCCTGGTCCAACCTATTCATTTTCCACATGAGGAAATTGTACTGCCTCCATTATTTATTAGAGCAATTAGCTTCCCTTAGAGTTATTGATGGGCTTGCCTTAGATGCTGGCTTTCAAATTGTTTAGTTGCATGACCCTGTTTTGCTTCTCTACTCTGCCTAGACCTAAGCTTGCCACATAAATTCTTATATGCCTGACAAATCACCCTTATTGCCTCTCGGCTTGTACCAACTATGATCGAAGTCTCAGTCCTGTTAGTGCTTTGGACCACTTCTGCCACTGTCTCTCCAACCAAAAATCTGTCTCATGTTCACTATAACCATATCCAATTTTCTTCCACATATGACAAAATGCTTTCTTTAATGCTTCAAGTATCCATAATTTCATCAATTGCCATCAACATCAATAGCAACACATATATAACCTGTTAAAGAGCTGGTATTCATCACCCCAAGGCCGATCCAATAATGAGGCTCTCTGAACTTAATTAGACTGGTAAATGGTTTGTTACAGAAAGGTAATCCCACTGTCATTCCCTAGGATGATAGGGTTCAGAGAAAGAAGACATCGAGTCTGATCCCCTTATTTTACAGATGAGAAAACTGAGGGTTAGGAAAGAAAAGCAACTTGCTGGAGGTAGCTTGGCTATCAAAGAGCACAGTCAGGATTTAAAACTAGTTTTTAAATAAAGCATATTCTTTTCTTCAAATTCAATGCTTTTGCTACTAAACTACAACTGCTACCCGTGTTCTACCCCTCCCCTCTCCTCCAACATATCCCACTGGGTGCCTCTGCTTTGCAGGAAGAATTGCTTTTGAAGCTCAGGGAGTAACTATGCTTCAAAATCTCATTATGGGAGACACTGTCCTGTAGTTTGATGAAAAATAGTGCACAGTCATAATTGTAAAACAAAGGAGGTTCAAAAATGGAGTTTGATTGCATAATGCAAAGCTGCAATGCTTAAAGTAACTAAAATGATACCCTGACTTTTGAACACCTGCCCCTGCCCCATATTCTGTATCATAGTTATAGTTAAAATGGATTAATATTAATATTTTAATGCCAGATACATACTTAAAATTGTCAGGAACTTTATCTCTTTTGTTCAAAGTATTTAATTCATTTCAACAAATGTGTATTAAGGCCTTATAATATAATAGGCACTGGGGGGGGGAGATGTAACACATGTACAAGTAAATACAGTACATTGTGGGTTCATTAGTGTGAGGAGCTCTGAGAAAGGAAACACTCCCTGCCAGTGTAGATGAGCACTCACAACTTACAACTTGAGAGAATTGCCCAGGGCAAGTGATTGATTTCCCAAGGATCTAATTGACAGTGTGTGGCATAGGTAGAATTGGAATTCACCAGTTTTTCCTACCTCTAAGTTCAGTTCTTTATTCACTGTTCCACACAGGCATAATAACAAAATGTTGATGAGAGACAAAGGTAGGGAGAGAGGAGAAAAACAGAGAGACCCAGGGAAGAGAGAGAGAGATAGAGATGGACAGAGACAGAGAGACAAAGACAGAGACAGACTGCTTCCCCATATCCATCCTCCAATTAATTTAATTATTAACTGAAATGCATAGGACAGAATATTGCCCCTGCCTGTCTAGATTGGATTGGTCTTGAGAGTGTTGCATGTGGGAACAACTTCTCATAAGAAGTACAGTGCTCTTTGGAATGCTCTTTTGGAATTTGGTCCCTCATATTACCCTCCCCCAAAACTTCTGTCAGTTGCCTACCCAAGATCTTTCCTAATCTCCCTCACTCTAGATACTAGTGATGCTGTACAAAATTTCCTTGAATTTATTTTGAAAACACACATGTGTATGCATATACATATACATATACATGTTCTTGATGTTTGATCATTTTCAGTTGTATCTGGTTCTTCATGAATCCATTTGGGATTTTCTTGGTAAAGATAAAGGAATTGTTTAACATTTCCTTTGCTAGCTCATTTTACAGATGAAGAAACTGAGGCAAAGAGGGTTAAGTGACTTGCCCAGGATCACAGAGCTAGTAAGTCTCTAAGACCAGATTTCAACCAGTCTTCCTAATCAGGCCTGGCACTTTATCAATTATGCCATCTAGCTACCCTATACATATATATATATATATATATATATATATATGTATATATATATATATATGGATGTATAACTATGTATAATGTCATCTATCATCCATTTCTTTACACATTTATTCATTCATTATTATTCATTATATATTCACATCACTTGATTCATTCTTTTATTTTTGTTTTCTCATCCCCAGTACCCAGTACCCAGTATCTAT
The DNA here is from genome assembly GCF_037893015.1 of Macrotis lagotis. Taxonomy (NCBI): domain Eukaryota; kingdom Metazoa; phylum Chordata; class Mammalia; order Peramelemorphia; family Peramelidae; genus Macrotis; species Macrotis lagotis. The sequence goes on from NC_133661.1 coordinate 123,659,874, forward strand.
GATAAGCAAGTGCTTGTATTCTTGATTTCTTACTTGATTTTCCCCTTCTTACCTGTGGAATTCAGGTCAATTTAATACACAGTCTCTTAGCTTCTGCGGAAGTTGTTATATAGCCAAATTGACATTCTAATGACTTTATTAGTTATGTGATCAAGAGTTAGTCATTCCAACTTTGAATCCTTGTTCCTTCATCTACAGTACAGAAGAAATAATACTTGCATTACATACTTCACAGGTGTGAAAAGGAAGGGTATCATTCTTTCTATAAAGGAAGTGTTTCAATAGAAGATAATGGGCAGACTAGAAGAGAGGGTTCCTAGCTGGGTAACCTGTTCCTTTTTTCATCAACACTTAAATGAAGATATAATATTCATGCCCCCTTTCTCTCAGGATTGTAGTAAGGAGCAAATAGGCCCTATGCAAGAAGGAAGTGATGAAAAGTTAACATAGGAGTGGTCACATTAACTGTGAGACTTTAGGAAGAAGAGTACTGAATACACAAGATGTGACATTCAAAATTAGGTCACTAGGAGGCAGTGGCTAACATGCTCTACATATTTCATAATAATGTTTATTTGTTTTCTTTGCTGCCAATAAAAATCAATTATTGAAAGTATACTTCTGAGAAACTATAACTTCAATAAATGTGGAAAAATCCTTTACCTTGAACTAAAACCTTAAAAATTCCCAGAAAATCTCAAAAGAAAAGAGATTTTTTTAAATGCAAGTTTAGAATTTGTTCTATATCAAGACAGAGAGAATGTATAAAGGCAATAAAAATTGTTGATAGGGTAAACCTTTTGTTTACATTGCTTGCAGTTGGAAAAAATGGTACAGTTTTGGACTTGATTTTGTAGTATCATAGATCATAGAGCTAGGGCTAGGAGGAACCTCAGAAGCCATGTAGTCCAAACCCTTCATTTTACAGAAAATGTAACTGAAGTTGCCTAATAAGATCTGAATAAACATGAGACTATTCACCTAGAACTCCTCTCCATTTCCTCCTCTCACATAACCCAGATGCCTTTTGTGCAAACTCCTTCTCCACCCCATATTGCTCATGGTTAGGTTGAGCTAATCTAATAAAAATGACAATTCTACCCAAATCAAATTACTTTTTCGGTGCCATAACAATCAAACTACCAAATTACTATTTTACCAAGCTAGAAAAAAATAGTAACAAAATTCAGTTGGAAAAATCAAAATATAAGAATATCAAGGGAATTGATGAAAAAAATACATATAAAGGAAGGTGACCTAGTTCTACCACATCTAATATTGTATTATAAAGGAGTAATCATCAAAACTGACAGGTATTGGTTAAAAAATAGATTAATGCATCAGTGGATGGGTTCAAAAGAAACAGAATTAAATGACTACAGTAATCTACTGTTTGACAAACTCAAAGACATTAGCTTCTGGGATAAGAACTCACTATTTGACAAAAATTGTTGGGAAAGCTGGAAAATAGAATGGCAAAAGCTATGCATAGATTCACATCTCAAATCCTATATCAAAATAAGGACAAGAAGGGGTACAGGATTTAGACATAAAGAGCAATACTGTAGACCATAAAAAAACTTTTGAAAAAAGATACATCCATGCCTATTAAAAACACTAGAGAGTGTAGGAATGAATGAAGCTCTCCTTAAAATCATAGGCAACATCTATCTAAAACCATCGACAAATATTGATCAAGAAATACTCTGGGAGGTGACTAGTTGGAGCAGTGGATAGAGCACTGGCCTTGGAGTCAGGAGTACCTGAGTTCAAATCCGGCCTCAGACACTTAATAATTACTTAGTCATGTGGCCTTGGGCAAGTCACTTAACCCCATTGCCTTAAAAAACCTAAAAAAACCTGTCAGATCTATGGAAAGGTAGGAATTTATGATCAAGTGAGAAATATAATACAGTATAAATTGCAAAATGGATAATTTTTAATACTTTAAATTAAAAAGGGGTTTCCCTTAAAAAAACAATGCTGACAAAATTAGAAGGAAAACAGAAAACTAGAAAATATTTTCACAGCTAGGGGTTCTGATAAAGGTCTCATTTCTAAAATTATAAAGAATTGCATCAAATTTATAAAGTTCCAAGTCATTCCCCAATTGATAAATTGTCAAAGGATATGAACAGATAAGTTTTCAAATGAATAAATTAAAGCTACATGTAATAATATGAAAAAATGCTCCAAATAATTAGAGAAATGCAAATTAAAACAACTATGAGGTTCCACCTCACAACTCTCAGATTGGCTAAGATGGCAGAAATGGAAAACTATCAATGTTGGAGAGGTTGTGGTAAGGATTGGGACATTAATATATTGTTGATGGAGTTGTTAACCAATCCAACCATTCTGGAGAGCAATATGGAACTATGTCCAAAGAGCAATAAAACTGATCATACTCTTTGACACAGAAATACCAATGTTAGGTCTATATCCAAAACAAATCACAAAAAATGGGAAAAGTACCACATGTTCCAAAATATTTATAGCACTTCTTTTATTCAGTGGCAAAAGAAAACAAAATTTGAGAGAATGTCCATCAACTGAGGAATGACTCAACAAGTTATGTTCTATGAATGTTATGAAGAAATCAAGAATGGTTGGACTATAGAGAAGCATGAAAAGAATTACAGAACCAAGAGAACATTGCACACATTAACAACATTGTGAGCTGACCAACTTTGATGACTGCAACTCCTCTCAGCTGTTCAGAGAGCTAGGAGACCTGTTATGGACAATGCTATCCACATCCAGATGAAGGGGAAAAAACACTGCAGGATCTGAATAAACACTATGTTCACTTTTTTAAAATTTCTCTTATGTTTTGCTTTCCTATCCTCTTTTCCTTTACCCTAATTCCTCATACAGAAAATAACTAATCTGTAAACATGTTAAACACAAATGTATATGTAAAAAGTACATTTTCACTGCTGAGGGGAAGGGAGTGGGAAGGGAGAGTAGAAGGAAATTATGCAATTTGTAATTATGTATATGCATGTGGATGAATGTTAAAAATTTCATGTTTCATAACATATAATTGGAAAAATAAAGTATCATTTAAAAACAAAAAGATATCAAAGTCCTAAGATCATTCGCTGCATCCCTAACCCTAACCCTGACTTTTGTCTTGCCTTTGGACTTCAATGACACAGATTGATCACTCCATACAACTGCTTCACTTAAATCCAGTTCACACACAATTTAAGACATCAACCTTGATGTCACACTGTTCCTCTTCAAAATGAAGAACAAAAAAAAATACCACCACCAACAATACTGTAGAGCAGTTCTAATTATTAGGAAATTTTTCCTGACATCAAGCCTAAATTTGCCTCTTTGTAATTTCCAGCCAATGTTCCTGGTTCTGCCTTCTGGGAATAAACAGAAAAGTCTAGTCCCTCCTCCAAATGACAGACCTTCAAATACTTGAAGATAGCTATTATGTCTCCCCCTGTTTCTTTGCTTTTTTAAGCTAAACATATCTAGCTCCTTCAACTGATCCACATATGGAATAGATATTAGGCAGTTAACCATCCTGGTTGTCTTCCTTTAGACATTTTTCAGCTTATTTTTGTCTCTACCAAACTGTGACACTCCAAACTGGATACAATATTCCAGAGATAGTCTAAGGATGTAGAGTACAGTATGATTATCATCCCCCTATTCCTGAAAGCTACATCCTTTTTAATGCAGTTCGTTAATATTAAAATCATAAGTTTTGGTTGTCATATCAATCTCCTGATTTATATTGTTTGCAAATCACTAATGCCCCCCAGATCTTTTTCTCAAATAATTGCTATCTATCCATGTCTTTTCTATCTCAAGTATGTGACATTATCCATCATGAATTTCATCTTATTAGATTCAGCCCAATGTTTTAGCCTGACAAGATATTTTTGTCTTCCAGTGTGTTAACCCTTTTAACTTTGGGTCATTTGAAAATATGATGAGAATACCATTCATGCCTTTATCCAAGTCGCTGATACAATTGCTAATCAGCATGAAGCCAAAACAGATCTCTGAGATGCTCTATTAGGGAATTCCTACCACATTGACATTGACTCATCCACCCAATTCTGAAACTATCTGATTATAGTATCAATTCACTCAAATCACTCCATCTTCTCTACAGCATCTACATCACCATAAGTTTTCTTAAAATCTAGGTAAATACCCACAGCATTGCCTTTATCTTCTAGTTTAGTGATCTTGTCAAGGGGAATGATGTAAGTCTGGCATGATGACTAAGCCTTGATGAAGCACACTACTGGTTTGTTGTTTTTTTTTAATCACTGATGCCCTTTCTGCCCTTCTCAGCTAGAATTTTCCCAGGAATCAAAGTGAAACTTTCTGGTATAGTGTGTGCAGAGTTTATTTTCTTCCTTTCTTTGAAATTTGGATTTTTTCCTTCTCCAATTAGGTTATTTTTCTAATTTTCAAGGACTTTTTGAACAGTACTGCCAATTCCCCTCTATTGGAAGTATAAGCAAAAATTTGTAGGTAGTATATTATAGCAAGCATTTCCTTTGTGCATGGATTGAACTAAATAGTTCTACCTTCCAATTCTGTGAATGTGATCAGTTGATCCAACATCTTACAGCTGAAGAAACTGTTGCCCCAAAAATATTTATTTCATAGCACTGAATTAGAAGGACTTTTTAAAATGTGTTCAGATCCCAACTCTGCCATTTATTAGCTTTGTGACCTAGAGTACTTTTCCTCTCTATTTCTTCTTCTGAAATATAAGGAAAACAAAACCTATCCTATATAAAATACCTTCCATAGGAAGATAGAAGGGTTAGTCAACAAATTAATTGACAGAATCAGGATCCAAAAAAAAAATCTTGACAGGATGAAATGATACTGTTAACTAATAAAATAAATTTTTATTGGGATACATTTTTTGAGCTTCTAAAATACCAAATCTATATTTATGGTATGAGAGAGGTATAGCTGGACAAGAGATTGTATGGGGGGGATGGGGGGAAGACCAGGACATTTTAGTGGAATTTAAACTTATTATAAGACCTTAGATGTCATGACATCCAGTATGATCTTATGTTATAATTGTATCCAAAACAAGAAAGATGATCTATTTTAACTCTGCCATGATCAAACTAGTCAGCCAGGGAGGAAGAGTCTCTGCCCCACAAGGAAGCTACAGTTTCATGGAGGAGACAAATTGCAAGTGATTCTGGACAAACAAGATATATACAAAATTATTGGAGACAGTCAACAAAGGAGAGATTCTAAAAGAAGGGAGGATCAGGTAAAGAGATATTTTATTATTTTTTATGTTATGACAAAGCAATGGGGTCAAATGACTTGCCCAAGGTCACACAACTTGGGTAATTATTGTGTCTGGAGTCCTCCTGATTCTAAATCTGCTGCTCTATCCACTGTACTACCTAGCTGCTCTGGAAGGTGATATTTTAGTTAGAACCTAAAAGAAGTCAGAGAGGCCAGAAAATAGAAATGAAAAAGTAGAGAATTCTGGATGCAAGGGATAGTCAATGAAAATGCTTAAAGCTCTCAGTATTATATTGATTTCTGGATGCTACATTTTAGGAAAGATATTGTGGGGCAGCTAATGTTGCAGACAATAGATAGAGTTCCAGACCTCAAATCAGGAAGACCTGAGTTTAAATGTGTCCAGAGATATTCACTAGCAGTGTGACTTTGGTCATCTCAATTAATCCCTTTTTGTCTCAGTTTTCTCAACTGTAAAATGAAGACAGTAGTATCATCTACCTCCTAGAATTGTTGTGAAGATCAAATGAGATAATAATTATAAAACACTAAGCATGATACCTGGATTACAGTAAGCACTATATAAAAGTTAGTATTAGAATTCTATCAACAAGTAATATCACTGTCAAATATTTTTTCCCTTTTTAGTTTCTTATTTTTAACATTCTTTTCTTTTTAAATTAAGCTCCAAATTCCCTCCCTCTCACCTTTTTCCAGCACTCAGACAAGTGAAAAAATTCAATTAATTATACATATGAAGCCAAGCAAAATATTTCCATACTAGCCATATTGCAAAAAAATTTTAATCAAGAAATTATACTTTAAATTTGCACATAGAGTTCATCATTTCTCTCTCTGGAGGTACATAGCATTTTTGCACACTGAATTATCTCAAATCCTTGAATTGATCTGAGTAGTCAAATCTTTCATAGTTAGCAATAATTATAAAACTACTTTTATACATATAGATCCTTTTCCTTTTTTATAGTCTCTTTAGGGTAAAGACCTAGTAGTAGCATTGCTGGTCAACTGGCATGTATACTTTTATAGCCCACTTGAGCATAGTGCCAAATTATTCTCCAAAATGATTGAACTAGCTCACAACTCTGTCAACAATTTATTAGTGCACTTACTTTTCCTCATTACACTTCAGTATTTATTATTTCTTGTAGGTGTGAGATGGTATTTCAGAGTTGCTTTAATCTGAACTTTTCTAATCAATAATATTTAAGAACATTTTTATATGACTATAAGTAGGTTTGATTTCTTCTTCTTCTACCTGTTCATATCATTTTATTATTTTTAAATTGGAGAATGACTTTTATTTTTATAAATTTGACTCAGTTCCTTATATATTTAAGATCTTAAAGATAAGGTCTTTATCAAAGAAACTTGCTCTAATTTTGGGGGGTATTATTTCATTGTCTATGATTACTTTTTAGCAAAATGTAGTTTCCTTGAGTATCTCTTTAAATTTGGTCTGGTTTTGGTTTTACTTTGTCTGAGATCATCATGACTACTCTTGCCTTTTTTACTTTAGCTTCAGCTGAGGTAGATTCTACTCAGCCCTTTATTTTTAACTCTGTGTGTGTGTGTTTATGCTTCAAATGATATAACATATTGTTGGATTCTGTTTTCTAATTCATTTTGCTATAAACTTTTTTTTATCAGGGAGCTTATCTCATTTTGTTGTTATAAGTATTTATTGCATATTTCCAAGGGTGGGATTCAGCCAGTTCATACCAGTTCAGCATAACCAATACCTAGTTCTATGTTGAATTTGGTGAACTGGTTGTTAAATGGCACTTATAATCAGAGTTCTCTCTAAAATAGGCCCCTGGGCAGCTGTCCAATGTGGACATGCAGCCTCTCTCTTCCTCTTCACCCTGTGCATTCTTCTTTCTCATCGCTTCATTTTTTTGGAGATCATCCAAGCATAAATGACTCATACTCAGTGCCCTCTGTCTACATAGATTCCTTCTAACTGACCTAATAATGGTAAAGTTCATAGGAATTAAATCCCATCTGTCTATATAAGAATATTAATAATTTAACTTTATGCCTAATTTAATTGTTTACCTATTTATACTTCTCTTGAACCTTATATTTTAATGTCCTATTTTCTATTCAGTTCAGATCTTTTCATCAGGAATGCTTGAAAATTCCCTATTTAATTAAATATCCATCCCTATCCCTCACCAAAGAATTATACTCGGTTTTCCTGGGTGAGTTATTCTTGGTTATTATTTTAGTTCCTTTCCCTTTCAGAATATCATTTCTCAAGTCCTCCTACCTTTAATATGGAAGTTACTAAACCTTGGATCTTTGAATGGTTTCTTTCTGAATGCTTAAAGTATTATCACCTTGACCTGAGAGCTCTGGAATTTAGCTAAAGTATTTCTGGGAGTTTTCATTTTAGAATCTCTTTCAAATTATCTCTTATTGATCTATTTTTTCAGGCTTTTTCATTAAGATATTTCTCATTATCTCTGTTGTTTTCATTTTTAAACTTTGTTTTATTGTTTCTTGATGTCACATGTCTTGATTAGCTTCTAATTGTCCAATTTTAATTTTTAAGAAATCATTTTCTACAATCAACTTTTGTACTTCTTTTTCTATTTAGTCAATTCTGCTTCTAAAAGAATTCTCTTTTTTATATTGAATTCTATTTTTTTAAATACTATTTTCTTCAGTATTTTGGTTCCCTTTTTTCAGAGTTCTTGCATCCCTCTCATTTTTTTCCACAGTTTTTTCTCTATCATTGGTCTCTTTCTGACTCTTCCAGTAATTCTTGCTGGGTGCAACATTAGATTTAAGTAGTAGCACTTTTCTTTAAGGCTTTGGATAGCAGTTTTCACATTGTTGTCAACTTCTGAATTTGTCTTGATGTTTCCTGCTACCAAAGGACCTTTTTTTGATCAAAGTACTTTTTTTTGGTCAAATTCTTTGTTTGCTCGTTTTTCCAGACTATTTCTTGATTTTGAATTATATATTAAAATTGGGTTCTATCATCTGAGGTGAGGAGACACTGTCCTAAATTTCAAGCTTTCCATGCTCCACTTTCAGAGATAGTTCTGTGAGTTGGTAAGATTTGGTGCTTCCAAGGTGGTGTGATCTGGCGAAAAGTGAGATCATTGCTCTCCTGGTCTGTACAGGAAGGGCCCCAGTTCTCTGAATCCCCCAGGTCTGAGTGTTCTTGGCCCTGGAACTATGACCAGGTCCTATGTTTCCTTGTGACTGATCACAAGTTACTTCTCTTCATCCTGAAACTGAGACCCAAAATTATTTATAGGCAATAGAGTTGCAAAGCAGTACCAGTTGCACCAAGTGCTAGGAAAGGGTCCACTATAATCTCTTCTGATCAGTTGATTGACTCCCTTAAAGTCTCTGGTCTTAGAGCTGCTACTTTACTTTCATCACTGCTACTGCTGTTATCACAACTCCTGGTACGTTTTGAATTGTCTCCCACCCTAGTGTCACAGACTTCTCCTGTTAATATCCTAAGTTGTCTTAGGCCTGAAAAATATCTTTCCCAACCTTTTGTTGACTCTACCACTCCAAAATTTGACTTAAGGAGTTATTTTAAAGTTGTTTGGAGAATGTTGGGAGCGTTCAGTTGAATTGCTACCTGTTCTCTGTCATCTTGGCTCCACTTCCCAAATATTTTTCAAGGATGTAATCAAAACCACATGAAAAATGTTCCAAATAAATAATGAAAGAAATCCAAATTTTTAATAACTCTAGAGCTCTACCTTACATATATCAAGTTTTCATGAAGAAAAAGGAAGGGGAGAAAGAAAGAGAAGGGAAGAGAGGGAAGGAGAAGAGAAAGGGAGGAAGGAAAGGAGGAATGAATGAATGAACAAAGGAGCAAATGAAGAAAGAAATTCAGAGAGGGAGAGAAGGGGAGCAGATTTGGAAAACATCTGGGAAGTCATGTATGAACCAACATAATTTAAAGTAAGAAAAACCAGAAAACAATTTATCCAATGACTGCAATGATGTTAAGGAAAATAACTTTGAAAAACCTGAGAACTCTGATCAAATCATTTTTAATCATGATTAGAAAAAAAAGAAAAATGATGGAGTGCTTGCTACTTCTTGATGGAATAATGATATATACTTGAAGTCCAATAAGCAAAATATTTTAGTTATGATCAATTTGTGGATTTGTTTTGCTTGACGAATTATTATACTATATTATTTATAAGGGAGGGTTTCCTGGGGGTAGGGAGGGAGGTAATTAGCAGTTAGTGAAACTGATACAAAAGAATTAAGAAAAAATTAATTTCAATGAAAGATTAAAATACAAAAAACAGAGCATAAGAAAGTTTGGAGGGGAACAGAAAAAGAAAGATTTTTTGCTAACATGCTGAATTTAATATGCACTTACCAAAAAACAAACTATATAATGTAATTTTATAAATAACCCTCTTCCTGTGTATTATTATGTTCATATTTATAGAAGTTTGCCAATCAAAATTTTAAAAAGAATAAAAATGCACTGTAACATGTACAAGAGAGGGTAACCAGAATGGCAAAAGGGGCTTGAAACTATGCCTAATGAGAATATGGTTAAAGGAAGGAAATGAATATGTATAGTCTAGAAAAGAAACAACTTGAGGGAGAAGAAAAATGATAATTGTTCTTGAATTTTAGGACTGTCACAAGAGCAATTAAATCCCATAGGGCTTAGGAGTAGAAGCTTTCAAGAGACATCTTTCTATTCAAAAACATGGGAGAAACTTCCTAACAATCAGAGTTGTTCAGAAATGTCGTGAGTTCCCAAAGGAAATACTGAAACCTCCATCACTAGGAATCTTCAGGAAAAGGCTGGATGAGCACTTTCCAGGAATGGGGGTCCCTTTCTAGATATAGATTGAATGAGATGGCTTCCAAGGTCCTTTCCATCATTAAATCTCTGGCATTGTTATCTCATAAGGTTACTACCAGAGTCAGATGCAATATCATAAATCTCAAAAAAGTGTTAGTGTTGTTACTTAGATGTGTTAGTAAGTTATATGGGAGTGGTTTTTGCATAGTGTACAAATAAAGGAGATTTTACTTATATCATTCTACAAGTATTTTTTGAGTGCCTATTATATCCAAATCTGTGTACCAAGTAAAGTGATTGTCCAAGATCCCATAACAATTTTGTAGAACAGGGGACCAGAACCCAGGTCTCCTGATTCCTGGCCCTATGCTCATTCCCTTAAGCCATCTTGCCTCTTAAAATCAGTCCAGAATTACATTAAATCATTATTTCATGTTAGTGGTTTGGGAATAGAGGGAAGGAAGAGGCATTAAACTAAATTAGAACTTGTAATACAAAATTAGAGCTGCCCAGCAAATTCACAGTCTAAATTAGATAGAGAGGATATAAACAAGGGAAAGACTGGAAGTCTGTGCAGGCTTTAAACAGAAAAATTGACCTAGGATCATGATGCAGAATATGAAATTGAAGCAAATCCATTATTTTTTGCTGCAGTCATCCAAAATTGAATGAGTGACATGGAGATTAGCATATTATCACACAAAGTTGTGCAATTCCTAGCAAGCAAGAGAACCAAGGGAAAAGGGACATTGCCATTTTTCCTCTGCTCATACTAATGACAGTCCTTAATCTTTTCCACTTAACATGTCAACATAGGTATGATTTTATCAGCCTCAGAAGATTGCTGAAGCCTACCCTCAGGCCCAGAAGACCTGTCATTAAAGCTCCCAAAATGCCCTGCTGTTTTAAGGGCAACGGATTAATCTAAATCTCTCCCCTTCTCCTATTCCTTTTTTTCCCCCCTTCCAGCTCATTCAGGAACATCACTTTCTCTCCTAGTGTTTCAGCGCTACATTTTTTACTGTTCCATCTGCTCAGATGGAGAGCTGCCGGGACTCAGAGACAACGGTCCCTAGAAGATGCCGCCGTATAAAGCCAGGTCAGAATCACTGCAGATATGAAAGGTGCTGATGAGTTACCCCCACCCTGCTTCTCTGAAAAGACAAGAGAATCACAACAGCAGCAGCCCATAACCCGGCAAAAGCAGAGTAAACACCCACTGGGCGGCACAATTTCCTGGGAACACTACATGGCAGGCGGTTTTAAATTCATTCTGCAGGCTGCTAGCTGAATCTTTGTTTGGATGCCCTGGAATCTTAAATGCTTCACAGAATATCTTAGAAATTCTCTAACCCAACCCTCAAATTTTACAGCTGGCAAAGCTGAAGCCCAGAAATGTACTGTAATTTGCCCGAGGTCACATGGCTACAAAGGAGAACAGCTGAGACTTAGAGTCTGAGCATCCTGATGTTAATGCTCATAGTTCTGTTCACTGTTTCCAGTTTCTAGGGGGAAGGCAGTTGAGAGTAGTTGAAGGGTGATGTGAGACCTGGAGTGGAAAGGGAACACAGGGGGTCTCAAAGAAAAGGGAAAGGAATACAATATATGATGACTTTGGGGAGTTGATAGAGTAGATGGTACAAATCCTAAAATGAGAGATACTGAGTTGTTTTGGGGGTTTTTAAGTGAGGAAAAAAATGTATTTCAGTCTATGTTCAGAATCCAATGACTCTAACTCTGGGATGAATTGCCTTCTTTAACATGAGTCCACCAAAGAAGTTGCTTCAATATTTTTCCCACAGTTGCTATTACTATTCCACTCAATTCTTTCCCACTCTCATATTATCCATCTATTCTCTCTCTCCTTTTACCCTGTCCCTGTTCACAAGTGTGTTGTAGCTGAGTACCCTCTCCTATGATCTTCCCTCTCTTTTATCACCTTCCCCCCCTTCCCTCCCCCCATTCCCCTGTATCCCATCCCTTTACTCTCATTTTTCTCTAGGGTAAGATAGATTTCTATACCCTATTAAGAGTGCATGTTATTTCCATTCTGAGACATTTCTGATGAGAATGAAGGCTCACTCATTCCCCTTCGCCTTCCCCCATTCCACTCCATTGAAAAAGCTTTACTTTGACTCTTCTGTGAAATATCTTAACCCCTTCTTCCTCTCCTTTCTCTTCCTCCCAGTACTTTCCCTTATCACCTTTTGACTCCATGCTTTTAAAATATTACACCGCTGTATTCTGCTCCTTCCTATGTCCTGTCTATATATGCTCCTTCTAATAGCTCTTACAAATGAGAAAGTTCATATGAGTTATCAGTATCTTCTTCCCATGAAGGGATACAAACAGTTTAACATCATTAAGTTCCTCATAGTTAAACCTTCTGGTCTACCTCCTCTATGGTTTACCCAGGTCCTGTACTTGGAGATCAAACTTTCTGTTCTCTGGTTGGTCTAATAGGAAAGTTTGAAAGTCCCCTGTTTCAATGAAAGTCCATCTTTTCCCCTGAAAGAGGATGTTCAGTTTTTTGTTGAGTAGTTGATTCTCAGTTGTAAACCAAGATCTTTTGCCTTCCAGAATGTCATATTCCAAGCCCTACAAGCTCTTAATGTAGATGCTGCCAGAACCTGTGTAATCTTGACTATAGAGCCTAGATAGTTAAATTGTTTGTTTCTGGCAGCTTTTAGTATTTTCTCTTTGACTTGGCAGTTTGGGAATTTGGCTACAATATTCCTGGAAGTTTCTCTTTTGAGATCTCTTTCAGGAGGTAATCAGTGAATTCCCTCAATTTCTGTTTTACCCTCTGCTTCTAGGATTTCAGGGCAATTTTGCTGTCTTATTTCTTGAAATATGAAGTCTAGGCTCTTATCCTGGTCATAACTTTCAGGTAGCCCAATAATTTTCATATTATCTCTTTTGGAGCTGTTTTCTAGGTATGCTGTTTTTTCCAATGACATGTTTCACATTTTCTTCTAATTTTCAGGGGTTTGGGAACAGTTTTATTTTTTCCTGATTTCTCACAGTCATTAGCTTCCTGTAGTTCCAATGTGCATTTGAAGGACTTATTTTCTTCAGAAAGATTTTTTTATCTCCTTTTCCAGATGGCCAATTCTGCTTTTTAGGGCATTCTTCTCCTCATTTGCCTTTTGTGTTGCTTTTTCCATTTGGCCTAAACTGGTTTTTAACATATTATTGCCTTCAATTTTTTTTATTTCTTTCACCAAGCTGCTGATTTGGTTTTCATGATTTATTTGCATCGCTCTCATTTCTCCTCTCAATTTTTCTTCTACCTCCCCTTAATTGCTTTTCAAAATATTTTATGAGCTCAATCATAGCCTGAGTCCAGAAGCTTCAATTTTGTCATCTTCTGAATCTTCCATGGGACCAAAGTAATTTTCTGTGGTCAAATTCATTTTCTTCTGTTTTCTCATTTCCTTTGCCTATGATTGATTTACCACACTTCCAAGGCTTTAGGGGTTTTTTAGGAAAACCTACAGGGACCTTAATTCCTCCAAGGTCTTATGAGAGGCTTTGACTGCTCTCTTGCCTGTGCTTCAGTATGTGGATGACCACAGGCTCTCCCCTCTGCCCTAGTGCTATAAAGAGAGTCCCTGCTTAGCTAGGGTGTTATGGGAGCCCAAACTGCAACCTGGATTTGGGTGTGGGCAAACAGCTGAATACTGTCCGAGGGAGAGCAGAGAGAGAGAGAGACTTTTGCAGTCTCCCCCGACTCACTTACTGTCTGTGGGCTGCACTCTGGAGGTGCAACCTGACTTCCATGATTCCCACTGTAGATTCTCACTTCATGGCTGCTCTAAGACCAGTGCTAGCTACACACTCTGGTATAGCAGAGTTCTCTCACTACCCCTTCAAACTGTTCCTGGTGATCTCTGGAACAGGAGGTCTGGAAACCACTCCCTCTGCCACAGACCCAGGAACCTAGGCACTTGGCCTGGCTGTGCTGTGACTGTGCAGGGACTTTTTCCAACCCCCAGTTCCAGTGAAACAGATCTTTCCTGCAGAACTTCTAAGTTGTAAGACTGGGAAATTGTATCACTCAGTCTTTCTAATGGTTCCACCCCTCTAAATTTTAGCTAGAGTCATAATATGATGCTTTTGGAGTTTGGGGGGGAATGAGTTTCCTGGAATTCCTGCCTTCACGCTGCCATCTTGCCTCCACCCCAGATGGGAGATATTGTTAGGAATTCTTGTATCTACCTTTTTTTCCCTCACCCTTGCTCAAATTATAGAAAATAATCATTGGGAGAGGGGTGCAGGGAAGTCTCTGTAAGTGAGAATTATAAATTTCCAGAGAACTAAAGAAGTTTTAATCAGGGTATGACTAAAGCAATGAGGTAAAACTAGAGATGAAATAGATCTGATGCCCAGCTTCTCTCTCAAAAATAGATAATGAAAAGAATAAGCAAAAAATGTAGGAGAAAGAAGATATCTATCATGCATGCCCCTTACTCCCATCCAAAGGTTCCTCAAATTTCATTTAATCTGGTGAGAGAACTATGTTATTTCAGTAACAGCTACTTAATTAATTGCTAAGGTATAGTGGCTAAAGCCACTGGAATCATAAGGATTAACCTCAGACACTGGTTACTTACTAGCTGTGTTACTTTGAGCAAGTCACTAAACCCTGATTGCTTTGAATCCAGACATCCTGATCCATATTTGACCACCAGATCCAGATAGCTTGGAGGAGAAAGGGAGGCTGGTGACTTAGCACAGCACCCCCTCACTCAAATCCAATTCACTTACTTGTCATGGTATACCTACATGGTATCATGGTCTTCTTCAAGAACAAAGGACAGGGGCAGCTAGGTGGCTCAGTGGATAGAGTACCAGCCCTGGAGTCAGGAGTACCTGAGTTCAAATCTGGCCTCAGAAACTTAATAATTACATAGCTGTGTGGCCTTGGGCAAGCCACTTAACCCCATTGCCTTGCAAAAAAAAACTAAAAAAAAAGAGCAAAGGACAAACCTCATTAAGTACCATACTATGAAGACTGAGTAACTAAACTGATAAATGTAAATGATCCTTCCTTTCTTTTTTTTTCAGGCAGTGAAACACTTTAACACTACCATAATTCAATATTTTTGTAAAGGCATTGACTTATATTCAGAAAGACTGATTCAAATTCTAGGTTAGTGCCATATTAGCACATTTCCTGTCTCTGGACCTTATTTTCCTCCTCTATAAAATGAAGACCTTGGACTTGGCAACTGAGGAATTGAGTATGGAGATCAGGTTGTTAAAGAAATTGTCAAGATAAATATTGATGCTACTGAAGGTAATATCAACTATTGGCAAGGAGAGGAAAATCATGAGCCAAGAATTTAAGTTACTGAAAAATTTAGGAAGATAACCTGCCAGGTGATGATTATAGAAACAAGTTGAGAAAGGGTATGACTCAGATAAATTGACTGAACCTTAAGAGAAGTCATTAAAAGAATAGCAGAGAAATAACCTGGATCTGGAAGTAATGAGAAAAGAGTTCTCTTCCCCTCAAACCTTCTACCAAGGAGTCAGAGTGGGGGGGGAGTAGCAATTTGTGAAGAGGGTTTCAAGGGATATAATGTCCTTGGATTAAAACAAGATTTTTGTTATAAATAACTAGATAGAAAACAATATTAGTTGAAAAAATCAGGATGCAGGAGAGTTCATAGTATCAGGGAAGTTAGAGGATCATAAATTTAGAGATGAAAGATTATTAGACATCATCTTGTCCAACCCATTATTTTATAGAAGCAGTTACTGGGGGCCCAGAAATATTAAGTGACTTATCTATGATCCTACAGACTAGCAAAACAAGGACTTGAGCCCAGGTACTCAGGTTCAAATTCAAGGTTCTTTCCACTACACCATAGTTGAATAGAATGGGGGTGGAGGCTTCAAAAAGCACAGAAGAATAAATTAAGTGATGGGATAAATGTGTTCTAGAATCTGTCTAGTGAGATTCAGAGGTAATTAAAATATGGATTAGTTGATTTCTTAGACTCCCCACTCTCTCTTATTCCCCATATTAATCAATTACTTAGTAACTTCATTAACATCTCTCATTTACACCTTATTCCTCTTCTCCAATATTGCTACCACTCTAATGCAAATAATCAGTGCTTCATATATGAACTAATGCAGCAGACTTCTGGTTGGTCTCCCTGCCTAAGTCTCTCCAATTCTGATCATCTTCCACTAAGCTATCAAGTTGATCTTCCTACAGTTCAGGTCTCACCATGTCACCACTATTCAATAAACTTAAGTGGCTCCTTTTTACCTCTACCAAATGTAAAATCCTGTTTAACTTTATAGTCTATCAGAATCTGATCATTTCCTACCTTTCCAATATTCTTATATATTACTCTCCTCCATATACTCTGCTATCGAATGGTATTACTGCCTTGATTTTCCTCACACTAGACATTCCATCTTCCAATCCCCTCCTCATTTTCCCCAGCTGTTCCCCATGGCCAGAATGCTCTTTCTTCCTCAACTCTTCTGACTTCCCTGGCTTCCTTCAAGCCCCAGCAGAGTGGATAGAACACTGGCCTTGGAGTCAGAAGAACAGGAGTTTGAATCTAGTCTCAGACACTTGATACTAACTAGCTGGGTGACCCTGGACAAGTCACTTAATCCTGATTGTTTCACATCCAGGGTCATCTCCAGTCATTCTTATTTATGTCTAGTCACTGGATCCAGGTGGCACTGGAGGAGGAAGTGAGGCTGGTGACTTGCACAGCAACCCCTCACTCAAATCCAATTCACTTGCTTTTCATAGCATCACCTCCCTGATGTCATGGTTTTTGTTATTATATGCTTTACTAAGTACTTACTCCATAATAACCCTGTGAAAGGCAAATATTATTATTATTCAATTTATGTATAAGGAACCTGAGACTCAGGGTGCCTTATTCAAAGTTGTATGACTAATAAATGTGGAGTCAAGAATTCAAATTCAGATCTCTTGACACCAGATCTAGTACTGTTCTTGCTATTCATGGCTGCTCTCCATTCTACACCACCTCTAATTGTTTCCAGGAAAAGGACCGAGAGAGCCCCAGTCAAGCAGTCCAATCCTGGGTTTCAAATCCATTCACACTAGGCAGCAATGGCACAGGGTTGGTTAGGTTGAGTCAAGACAAGGAATCCTGTTAAGCAGGAGGACTCTGGCAGGTAACTCAAATGAGATAAGCAAGAAGCCATGTCCTGGATAGTCTAGGGAAGCAAAAATAAAGCTAATAATTGATATTTATGCTGTACTTTAAAGTTTGAAAAATGTTTTAAAATATTTATTGTGCCCATTTGAACCTCACAGTCAGCCTAATTCACTGATGATAAAAGGGAAGTTGTAAGAGCCAGCTGGTATGTGTCAGAGGCAAAATCCAAAAGCAGAAAGGTGTCTTGTTCAAGGTCACCTGGCAAATTAGCTACAAAGCTAGGACTAAAATACAGATCTCCTCATTCTCAGTCCACATCATTATTTTCCACATCATATTCATTCAATTATACCATGATGCTTCTTGCTATAATTAGCATGTCATGTCTGCTCCTGTATCATTTTCATGGTCTCTTTAATTAGTTCTAATTGATTGATCTATCTCACTATAGGACCATTAAATCATGCATATAGAGCTTGAAAGGACCTTAGAAAACATATAGTGCCCACAATTTGCAGATGAGGAAACTGAGGCACAGAGGTTAAATGAAACAAGCAGTTAGTGGCATAGGATTTAAACCTAGTCTTCTGACTCCAAATCTGTCACACAGATAATAAGAGTTGAGCTTTTGGGGATTTTTGTTAATCCCTCAGGTTTCAATCTCTTCCCCTGAAATCCAGAAATCAGAGTTTAGTGAGATCTGAAGCACATAGAACCCTGAGTTGTGGAGTCTCTGGACAACACTCCCTGAACCCACCATCTGTGGTCTCTGGACAACACTCCTTGATTGAAATAGGTCTGATCCCTCACACCTGGCATCAGCTTCCATAGTCCTGCTGTTCATTCTGAATCTACCAGCTGCTGCTTCCCATATCTCAAAGGTTCAGGTTAGAGTCTGCATTAGTAAGATTTAGTGCCATAAAATGTGTGGTCATTTTTACAGATAATTTGTAGTGCATTGGACCTAACACAAGATCATTTTGTAAAGAAAATAATATATAGGTAACCCCATACATATAATTTCTCAGAGAGAACAGAAAGAACAATAATAAGCCAACTCTGGTTTTATACTTTGAAAGCAGATTTTGGACTGGGGGGAAGGGATGGAAAGAAGCCTATTTTCAGACTGTTACACTGACAGTCTTACTTGCTTTTGGAATAATTCATTTTTACAGACCTGGTTCTATACAAGCTGTCCTTGTTAGATACTTCTGCCTTTTTTATTTGGATATGATCATAATCGATGAAAATTTCAGTTGATGCCCAGAATGGTTGTCTATTAACATGCCTATATGATATATCAATAGCAGCATACATTCCCATAGTGTTGTATGGTTCAAAGTACTTTATATATGTTATATCAGTTGAACATTGAGAGGTGAGTATTGCTCATACTACCATTCCCATTTAGCAGATGAGGGAATTGAAATTCAGAGAGTTTAAGTGACTTTCCAAGCTCAAAGCTGAGTTCCAAATGTTGTTCCTCTGTTGTCAGGTCCAGAGAATTTTCCATTACATAAAAATCTCTTACTTGGATATTTTCCATAAAACAAAAAAGATAAGTTCTGGTGACACAAATGTATTTATTGCATTGTCTGCTGATGGACCTGAAAAAAATCTTAACATTTCTTCCTGAATTGAATTTAATGATTTTCTGTAAATGCTAGATATTTATTCTTTTTCCTCCCATTGGTACTGTATAGCTAGAAATTTTTCTTCTTGTTAGAACATTAATAACTTGATCTTCACTCAGACTCATCTGTAACAATAAGTTATAATTTCATCATTCTGTTTTAAATTCAGAGGATATCAGAGTGGAAGGTAAAGACTATCTCTTCACACATTTAACAGAGAATAAACCTGAGGTTTGTATCAAGGGCTAAGAAGAAGATAACTAGTTTGAATATGCTTGATGACAAGTCATGGAATACTAAATCTCTGAAGAATCTAAGTTTCTGATCATTGAAAGGGCAACACAGAGGCATATGGTGAGCATGAATAGACTATAATAAATTTAAAATGAACTTATAAAAGAAATCATCAGAGAAATATGAAAATGGGTGGGTCCTATAATAAAAGGAAAAAATAATGGACAACCCATAGACTATATTGGAATTCATACAATGTCTAAAAAACTAGAGGATCCTGAGATCATAGGTTTAGAATCAGAAGGAACCTTAGAAGTTTTAAATTCCAAATTTTACAAATGAGGGATCTGAAGTTGGGAGTCATAGAAATCAGAAGTCTTAAACTTATATCTCTCTTACTATGAAGCCAGTACTTTCTTCAGTGCACCATTTAGATGACCCCCAACAAATGGAGTGAACTTCCTATCGTGGATTTACAGGAAGAGAATGGTCACATAAGAGCTAGCATGGATAGGTTGCAATATGTTTTTTTGGAGAAAGTAATCACATTGTTGAAATCCCAGATCCACTGAAGTAAAAGAAGGACATTGGTGGCAACATAGCTTAAGTAACCCATGTAGAACAAATGGTTTTTACATTTCCAAGGGACTTTGGAACACATCTGATTCAAGGAGTGTTGTTTTGTTTTCTCTGTGACTCAGTTACAAACTAAATTAAAGAGAATTTAGATCTCCTGAAATATTCCTCTTTTGATGGATTTGACCTTCCCTATATGACAAGTCTCTCTTCTGGGTAAGGCTATAAAGATAATCTGTATAGACCTCCAAAAATTGGCAATTGAAAGGTCCGTTTTATAAACACACAAAATCTCATAAATGGGAATTGGAATTGAGTCATAAGCTTTTGGTTGGCACATACCTCTCCCTTTCATATCATGCTTCTCTGATTGCCTGATTAATGGTTTTCCAGTCTATAATTATCTGATCCTTCCAACCCTGTGAGCATCTTGAACAACCTTTTCAACCATGTGCAACTTCTTCCCACAACATGAGGAAATTCCTTGATTCAAAATGAATATCATTAATCTGGAGGATTGAAGATATTGCTTTATTATTGGGGAGCAAATGATATTTCCAGACATCAAAATTCAGCCACCTCTGACTCCATAAATATTCTCAGGACATTTTGTAGTTGGTCTGTGTACAGTGATATGCTATGTATAGTGATAAGCTATGTCTCGCTGCAGCAGGCCAGTCACTAGTACCTCCCCGTTATCTCCCTTAGGGGCCAGTGGCTTAGTGGAAAAATCTCTGGACTCCAGCTTGGAAATATAAATCCCAAACCCAGTTCTTTTCCTAAATAATTATTTAAAACCTTCAAACAAGTCATCTAATTTCTTCAGTCTTCAACATTATTCTCTATAAAATGAGGTTTGGATTAGAGAAGTTTCCTTCGAATTTCTGATCTGTTAATGCTTTAGGAATCTCTTTTCTGACCCCCAATATTAAAATGAGCAACTTTTACATAAGTACTGGAAATGTCTTTGGTTAAGTGAATATGCACAAGTTATAGAAAATATTAGAAAGGTAAAATTTAATTTAGATGGGTCATTTTTTTAAATCCCATCCCTTAGGCACAGTCAAGATAGAAGTGAAGCAAGAAGAAACAATTCTCCTCAACTCCCCCCAAAAAATCTCCAAACAAATCTAGAAAATTCACCTGACCAAATATTGATCAAGAAATCTGAGAAAAATTCATAGTGAATTAATTTTTCAGTCCAGGACAGCATAAGGACAGGGAGAAATCTTTAGACACTAGGGATAGAGTCTGGCCAAGAGAGGCTGAGATGGTCAAGCCATCTCAGATCCAGCATAAAGGGGTTAAACTTATATAGAATTCAGACTCAGATGCCACCTACTAGCTTTTCCATTCACTATTCAGTTCTGAAATAATGCCCCCAAAGCAAACTGATGAAGCCCCTAAGGTTTGCAATCTAGGGTAAGAGTGGTCAAAGGTCTTGGCTATGGGAACAAGGGACTGTGTGGTTCTGACAGCAGGAGTGAATATGGTTGCAGTTTCATTTTTCTAGTCTAGTAAACATCCTGAAGAATAACCAGGGCAGGAATCCCAAACCTAAAGGAAGCACAGTTCTGACAATCTGAACCATCAGAGTTTACATCTGGCTGATAATGATTGAATCCCACTGTGGCCTACTGACAATCCACAGACAAGCCCAAGGATATATTCTTCAGACTCAAACTAAGGTCAGGAATTTGCAAAGTTTAGAAAAGGGAATAAATGATTAGACTTTGTCCTGAGTCAGAATATTTGTAGGGCACTGAAAGTTTGCAGAACTCTTACCTGAGCTGTCACTGAGATCCTAGAATAGTATAATACTCAATATTCCCTTCAAAAACCATTCTTTTAATGTTTGCAGAGCCTGACCTTAACATAAAGTCTGGGGTTAGGAAGTAGACTGGAAAAATGAGCCAAAAAAAGTAAGCAAGCAAAAAAGAACCCCATCTTGCAAAGCTATTACAGTGACAGGAATACTGAAGATACAAACTCAAAAAAAATAAAGAGAGAATTACTCTAAAACATCTCAAGTTGATTCAAAATTAGACATAGGGAACAAATTCAACAAGAATTTCTGGAAAAGATGATCAAGAGTTTTAAATATTTTTATAAACAAAATGAAAGTGTTAGAGAAAGAAAATTAAAAAAAAGAAGTAGGCAAGAGGGAATTGAAAAGGGAATTTAGAGCTTGGTATAAGAGTTACAAAACCTTGTCCAAGAAATAAACTCTGAAAACTAGAATAGACCAAATAAAAGCTAAGAACTTCATAAAACAAAAGAAAATATTAAAACATAGTCAGAAGATTGAAAAAATATAAAAGAAAATGTAATCTCATAACAAACCCACCTGAAAAATAAATTTAGGAGACAATTTAACCCATTATACTAATTGAAAACCATGACCAAAGAAAAGCTCCTAAATATCTTATTTCAAGAAATCATAAAATAAAAGTTCCCTAGATCTCTTAAAACCAGAGAGCAAAGTGGAAATAAAAAGAATCCATTAGTTACCTCCTAAATGAAATCTCCCAGGAACATAATAGTCAAAATCCAGAGTTTCCAGGTCAAAGAATAAAATGCCATAAACAAACTGAAAGGAAAAATTCAATCAGAATCCCATATAACACAGTAGTTACCACTATAAAGGAGTGAAGAACTTAGAATATGATATTCCAAAAGATAAAGGATATAAGCTTTTAACCAAGAATAATTTACCTATAAAAATTGATTATAAAGTGGAAATGGGAAGAGGAAGTGCAGAGAAGAAACTTTCATGAAATGGAATATTGTCAAGCATTACTAATAAAAAGACTACAACTATGTAGAAAAAAGGTAAACATGAATATAAAAATCATACATCACTAAAGAATAAGCTACCTGGATTCTAATATGGGGAAATCATGCTTTTATCCCTTTTGAATCCTGTCATCTTCAGGGAAATAGTGAAAGTCTAATTAAAAAGAAGTCCTGGGAGTGGTTCTCCTGTCTTAATGTTATGAAATAAAATGATGATGATGCTTGTCCTTCATTCTTGAAGAAGACCATGACATCAGGGAAGTGATGCCATGACAAGCAAATTGAATTGAATTTGAGTGAGGAGGGTCTGTGCTAAGTCACAATCTTACTTTCTCCTCCAGAGTCATCTGGGTCCAGTGACCAGATATGGATCAACACAACTGGAGATGGTTCTGGATGGTTCAGGATTAAGTGACTTGCCCAAGGTCATAAAGCTAGTAAATGGTAAGTGTCTGGGGCTAGATTCAAACTCCCATCCTCCTGATTCCAAGGCCAGTGCTCTGTGCTCTGCATCACCCTATTATGGCAGCTAGCACTCTTAAAAGAAAAAATAGAGAGGGAGGGAAATAGGAATATACTGAGGGGACAAAAGAAGAGAAAGGTTAAGAAAAAATATCACACATCAGGGTATGTAAGTAGAAGATTTTGCAAATAAGGAGGAGGTCCACAAGGAGATGGACACTTGAATCACACTCTCATCTAAACTAGTCAAAGAATGAGAAAATGCACACATAGGGTTAAGGAAAGAAGTAAATTTTATTCAATAGGAAAATAGAAGGGAAAAGGAAGAAGAAAGAAAGAAGAATAAAAGGAAGAGAATGTTAAGAAAGGGAGGAGTCCTAGCAAAAAATCTAAGATACACAAAACTATCAAATATTTTTAGAGGGGGAGAAAAAGGTTAATTTAAATATTGCTATGTTTAGTAGATGCTAAAGGAGAGAAAGAATAAAGGGAGTAGGAAGCTATGATCCCCTAGAGATTAGCAGAAGCAGCAACATCAACAACCTAAGCTGTCATGAAAGGATAACTAAGAAGGAAAGGTATCAGAGCATGAGAGGTTACCTGGGGGGTCGTGCTCCCCAAGAGTGGGCTAGCTTCACCAAAAGAGGAGCCTTTAGCTTTGTTTGAGATGGCAAAGAATTGGAATCTAAGGAGTGCCCAATTGGAGAAAGACTGAATAGCTTATGGTATATACAGAAATGGGATACTACTTGGTTGCAAGAAATTATAAAGAGGATGATTTCAGAGAAAAACAGGAAGGCTTGAATGGACTAATGCAGAGCAAAATGAGTAGAATCAGGTTAATAATTGCAACAATATTATAAAGACAAACAACTTTGAAAGATTTAAGAACTCTGATAGACCACAATTCCAGAAGATTAATGATAAAATATGCTATCTGTCTCCAGATGGGGAGGTGTGAAAGATTCAGAGTGCAGAACAAGATTAAAAAGTACACATGTTTGTATGTATTCATAGATTTATAAATGAGTATATGTATGTATGTACATACATACATGTACATATAAATAAACATTTTTGGCTTAATGAAGTTTCTTTTGTTTTATTATACAGATTTGTAGAGATGAATTTTCTTTTTGTTTCATTCTCAATTAAGTGGGAGGAGAAAAAACAAATTTTTGCTGACTGAAAAAAAATTTTAATTTAATCTTTAAAAAACTTCAGCCTTGCTTCTTACTGTGTGACCTCAGCCAAGTCACTTGTCTCTTTGAATCTATTTCCTCAACTCTAAAATGTTTTGAGCTGGATGATTTCTAAGGTTACATTCAACTCTTAATCCTATGATAAACCTGTGGGAAAAAAGTTCATGACAAATGAAAATTCAGTTCTAAGAAATAATTAATAAATAATCCTTTTATTTACAAAAGTCAAAAATAAAACTAAGAAAATATTCTAGGTTTGCCGTATCTTATCAAAGAGATGATCTATGACATGAGATCCAAAGTATACTTGCACTGTCAATCAGGGTCCAGTTTTTAAACACTCAAATGCTAAATGAACAGATCGATATTATTTAGATTTTTTTAGATTATTAGACAAGATTATTTAGAATTTTTTTCACCCCTGAAATCATCTTCTAAATAAGTACTCCTGTTTTTCCCTTCTCACTTGGACTATTATAATAACTTGCTAATTGATCACTCTGCATCAAGTCTCTTTTCTAGTCAATTCATCTCCACATAGCTGTCAAAGAAATGTTACTAAAATGTAGTCTTGACTATCTTACTTCCTTACTAATTAAGTTCCAGAGACTCCCTATTGCTTCTAGTATCAAACATTATGTCATTTTTAGATAATCCCTTTTTATCTTCTATTTTGGTGTATTTTGTAAAGTAATAATTATTATAGTATTAAAGGATAACTTTATACATATTTATATGTGTGTGTGTGCTCAAAAATATCTTACTAATAGTAGGTGATCAAAAAAAGTGGGAGACCACAGCTCTAGGAAACTGTTGTTCTAGATAACTTTCTGGTTAACTGGAGGCTTTTCTAAATACCAAAATTTCTCAAGTACTTTCAATGAACTTTTTTCCAAAACTTAGAGCTTTAATTTATTATAATAATTAATTGATCATGATCATTAATGACAATAATAATTATAGTCACAATTATAAAGCCTTTTAAGGTCTAGAAAGTTCTCTATCAGAACCCTTTAAAGTAGTAAACCCAGGTCATTTGACTCCAAATGTGGAGCTTCCTCCACTCCTTGTTACCCCAACATGATCAGAACCTTAAGGATATGTTTTATAGTATCTGCATTCATTTCCAATCCTTTTGAAATCATTTCCATCAGTTTCTTTTTTCTCAATGAATCCAAAATGATTGACCAAAGAAAAATTTACTGAAGTATAATGCTGGGTCTACCCACCCAATTAGCTTCAGCAGTTTAATCTAAAACTGAAAAAGTGACTTTAGAAAAGTCATTTGGCTTCTCTGGAACTCAGTTTCCCTATCTGTAGATGACCTCTAAGGTTATTTCAAATTCTAAATCTATGATCCTATGGTGCAGGTTTATTCTACATACTGCCAACTCACCAAATCTTTCTCACTTCTGTAGTATCTCAGTATCTCAGAATAGGAAGGAACTCAGGAAGATATAATTCAACACCAACCAGAATACAAATTCCATCTATAAAAATCCTGAAAAGGAGTCATCCAGTCAATACTTCCCACTTACTCTTTAGTCAATACTTTCCACTTTTGGATAGGAAACATTTATTTCCTTATATTGAATTCCCATAATCTTAATTCTTCCCTTTGCAGATAACAAGAGCAAATCTGATACCTCTGCACACCATTTAACAGTAATACTGTCCCCTCCCAGTCTATTCCTTAGTTGCTTCAACTAATTCCTCCTGTGACTTTGTAGTACTTTCACAATCTCTTTTGAGCATTCTCCTAAACTGTGGGATGTAAAATTAACCACACACTTCCTCAAGGTGTGGCTCAACCATGGCAGAGTGTAGTAGGACTACAACTTCTCTCTTTTGGAACATTCATTTTGTTTGGATAGACAACACCTGAAAGGAGAACTGAGGTACAGAAATCAGAAAAGAGGTTCTTTTCTCTGAGAGATTTCTTTGAAATAGTACAGAAATGCTTAGAATGCCATTTCCCAACTTCCTAGGATATACTGGTCTTGAACCCACAACAATGGTGTCCACATAGAAAGAAATACCAACTCTGCCCATTCTCTTACAGTATTACTATTCCTTTCTTCACCAAGGCTTACTATGTTTCAGTTCTCATTAGCATTTCATGGGAAGAAAAAGCTTCTCTAAGTGCCTTCCTAAGGCCCATCACCTAAGACAGATTCACAAAGAGGTCACTACTAATGAATTCAGAAAACAAATCTCAGCTGCACCAGATCTCATGTGTACTCAGCAGAGACTGTAAAATCAAAGTGTTTACAGTTCAGGAGTATGTAATTAGAGACCTTGAGTTGTTTCTATCATCTCTATAAAAAGATGTTCTTGTCTCCAGATGACACTGTGCTGATTGTATCAAGGCCTGGGACACTGCAGGAACAAATATTATCCTTCTGTGATATCTAAGGTCACTCAAAAGAGATCAACCTACATGTTCACACAGGAAAAACAAAGTGGATGAAGACTAGATGTTGTCAGAATTATGAATGAGTTAAGTCCATCTATCTGGGACAAATAATGTGAATGGACAATGATCTGGATCCAGAATCAACTAAGAGAAGGCAGTCTTAAATGCATTAGGAAAACTGAATGGCACTTTCAATAACTCAGTGCTGCTCCCTGCCTCCAGATAGCACTATTTTTAATACTTATTTTTATAGCCCAAATGTCTGGCATGTAGCAAGTACTATATAAATTTTAATTATTACTATTACTCCTACTCCTACTACATACTACTACTACTACTACTACTACTACTACTACTACTACTACTACTACTACTACTTCTTCTACTACCACCATTACTATGCTCATATGATCTAGCTTTAAATGATGGAACTCATTTGGAGACAAATAACAATTAAAACTGACCCAAGGGACAATAGAAACACATACAATAGATAAAAGTAGACTGGAGCATCTTACCAGTGATAATGTGTGCATGAGAAGTGAGTCAAAAGCTATTACCAGGGATGTGCATAATTGCAAAAAGAAATAGAAGAGGTCATGTAACAAGAATGAAGAATAGCATCATTATGTCCTAGCATTGGTACCTTCTAATCTACAGATTCAATTTTTGTTTGTTTGTGTGTTTGTTTATAGATTTTGACAAGGCAAATGGGGTTAAGTGGCTTGCCCAAGGCCACACAGCTAAGTAATTATTAAATGTCTGAGACCAGATTTGAACCCAGGTACTCCTGACTCCAGGGCCAGTGCTTTATCCACTGCGCCACCTAGCCGCCCCTACAGATTCAATTTTTGAAGAATTTATAGCAATATATAGACAAAGATTAAATATTTGAAAGAGCAAGAAGGTCACATAAGTAGTAAGCAGAAGGCCTAGAATACAATCCTGGATTTCATGACTCTGAATCCTGTGCTTTTTTCACTGCACAGAAAGTTGAAATAGATAATTTGCAGAATGCCCTCTGATTCTAAAAACATTTGCAGTTCAGTTAGGTTTCAGTTTTAAAATATCACATGCATTCTGTATGACCTTTAATAAATTATTTCTATCCCTGAATATCAACCTCCCAGCATATATGAGTACTCAAGAAAACTGGTTGGAAGATAATTTAATCATGATCATCATATTTCTCCCTAAATTGATAGGTTAAGTCCATGTGAGTGAGTCAGAGGCATTGGGAGCCAACTAGTAACAAACCTACATGATAAAAGTATTCTAAGTCCAGTTCAGGTCAAGAAAAAAAAGTTCTATTCTTCTTTCCAAGACTGCTGAAAGCTGAACAGTAAGTACTTGGTTATCCTTTGATCTCCACTTTGGATCTCTCTAGTCCATCCTTCACAATAATGTGAGATTCATCTTTCTAATGCAGAGTTCCAATCAGGTCACTCCCTGACTCAAAAACCTTCAAGGTTCCACATTGCCTAGTAGTATAGCTCTCGTATTAAGCCCAAATAGCTCTAAACAAATAAAATCCAACATTCTTACCTTGGCATTCAAGCCCTCACTTAACTCCAATTTAACTTTACAGATGTATCTCACACTACTCATTTTCACAAGTTTTATATCTATGTACTACTCACTATTTCATGAAGATATTCATTACTTTCATGCATGTGCACCTTTTTTCACATCACTGCCTTTGCCTTGAACCACCTCCCATAATTCAATACTCTATGCCTACTGAAACCCTGCCTATTCTTCATATTGGACTCAAATGATTCTTCATTTATGGCCTCACTTTGGTGCCCTCTCTTCCATAAAGCCTTACCTGATCCAACAGCCTGACATGATCTCATCTTTTAAAGTAATATAATATATTGTTCATACTTTTCTTATGTATAAATGAAATTCTACTTTGTAAAATGTCACTTGATTCAATAACTTTGTAATGTATTTCTATAGTAAGTGGATGGATGTGGGTATGCTGTTTTGTCCATGTACATTATGTTCATCCATATGATGTAGCTCTCATGGAGGCAAGAATCAATATCTCTAGCATCTCCTGTCTCTCCTCAGAACTTTCTCAATGGGAGACTTCTATTTCCACCAGAAGGGGAAGAAGGTTGGGGCCAGAAATAGGCCACTCTGGACTCCTCAGACAAAAAGGTACCAGGCTAGAAAGTTCCCTTAAATATTACTAGACTAGGAGAAGGGATTTTTAAGTTGTACTCTTTATCAATGTTCCTTAATGGCAAATGAGGGCCCCCAACTCTATATCCAAGTCTTGACTTTCTTCCCAACAGATGTCAATTCCAACAAATACAAATATCAAAGAAACCCATTTATCCAAGTTGATAGCAAAACATAACCCAAAGAAATATAAATGGGAGAATATACATAGACAATGCATAGAATAAATGAGCTCTCCCAATGGCTGTAAGATATAAATCCTAGATAAAATTCCAGATATAATCCAAGATTAAATCCCCTGCCATCTCCACTGTAACAAACTAAGAATAAAAACATGAGAAAGACTGCCAGCTTCCATCATCTTGGCTTCTTCTCACCATCTTTCTCTCCTTTCAACAACCTGAAGAGAGATTGGAATAACAAATCTTCTTTCTTGAAGTTGGATATAGAAGAGTCTAGATTTCCTTTCTCTCTAATTCTACCTACCCTTGCCCTTCAAAGAGGCATGGGGCACTGAATAATCAGTCTTCACCAATGATGAAAATCTCCCACATATTCTCCTTTGAGACAAGTTCAACTTTGAATAAAATGAGGTCAGTGACCCAACATTCCCCATGCTCTGGACTTATCAAATCTTAGACCTGACTCAGAAAGTTCATATTTTTTGACTCATTATATTCAACAAGCCAAGGTTTAATTTTTTTTTAATTTACTAACATGGGAGAGAGAGAAGATGGTGGTGTAAAGGCAAGGTCTCACCCAAGCTCTCATCTAAGCTCCTGCAAATACTTTTAAACAATGACTGTAAATGAATACTAGAGTGGCAGAACCCACAAAAAGATGGAGTGAAGCAATTTTCCAGTTCAAGACAACTTGGAAGATAGGCACAAAAGTTTGCAACACCAGAGTGGGAGAAAAGTACAGTCCAGTGCAAGTCACACCAGTGCAGACTGCCCCAGCAATGCAGGAACTATGAATCAGTCAGCAGTTTGGTGACTGAATTAGTGACAGCAGTGATGGTTCCCAGAGATCTCACAATAAAGACAACCTAAAAGGTCAGCAGGAAGGGTGTTCACATGTGGGTGAGATAAGCAGGACATTCCAGCTCAGGCTGAAACATCACAGATCTGATCCTGGCAAATCAGGAGCAGACCTTGGGAACCCATGAATTAGTAATGGCAGCAAATGCTTCTAGAAGACTCAGCCTACAGAAGTAAGGGAGTTGAATAACTGGTCAGAAGGTGACTATGGGGTACTCTTTATACCAAGGCAGGACTCTGCTGCTTTGTCCATCATTGGATCCTGGACTCAATCCTGCGTGGAAGTCCCAGGTCAAGGAGGAAGATTAGCACACAGAGCTTGTGGCCATAAGGGAATAGGAAACTCTTCACAGTTTCAGGGCAGAAAAAAATGTTTGTGGTCACTTACATGCCTGAAGAGAAGTAAACACACCTCTCCTCTTAGATCATACCACTTTGGAAGAACTGGAAACTTGCAGGTCCCTTGAAGTATCTCTGAAAATATTGCACATAACCCAAAAACATGGGACAGTGTGCCCTCTACCCTAGAAATAGAGCCCTACTTTCACAAAGAGTTAAAATCAAATCAAAAGCTAGGAAAATTAACAACCAATACCCAAAAATTGACTATAGAAAGTTACCATGGTGATAAGGAAGATCAAAACACATACTCAGAAGATAACAAAGTCAAAGTTCCTACCTCAAAAGCCTCCAGGAAAAATAGGAATTGTTCCCAGGCTATGGAAGAGCTCAAAAAGGGTTTTGAAAATCAAATAAGAGAGATAGAGGGGGGAAATGGAAAGAGAAATGAGAATGATGCAAGAAAATCATGAAAAAGTGAATCAATAGCTTGGTAAAAGAATTGAAGAATTATTAAAGAAAATTATTAAATAAAAATAACACCTTAAAAACAGACTAATCCAAATGCTAAAAGAGGTACAAAAAGCCAATGAGGAGAAAAATGTCTTAAAAAGAAGAATTGAGCAAATAGGAAAAAGAGACACAAAAATTCACTGAAGAAAAAATTCTTTGAAAAGTAGACTGGCCAAATGAAAGAAGAGGTACAAATACTCACTGAAGAAAATATAAGA
Organism: Macrotis lagotis; assembly: GCF_037893015.1. NCBI lineage: Eukaryota > Metazoa > Chordata > Mammalia > Peramelemorphia > Peramelidae > Macrotis > Macrotis lagotis. Next base: position 123,690,753 of record NC_133661.1, read on the forward strand.
ATTGAGCAAGTGTAAGTTAATGCCTTTATGAAAAATCAAGAAACAATAAACCAAAACCAAAAGAATGAAAAATAAAAGACATTGAAACATCTCATTGGAAAAATAGCTGACCTGGAAAACAGATCCAGAAGAGATAATTTAAATATTATTGAACTACTTGAAAACTATTATCAAAAAAAGAGCCTAGATATCATCTTAGAAGATATTGTCAAGCAAATCCATCCTGAAATTCTGGAACAAAAGGTTAAAATAGAAATGGAAAGAATCCACCAATCACCTGCTGAATGAGAACTCAAAATAACAACTCCTAGGAATATTATAGCCAAGTCCCAGAGCTTCCAGATCAAGGATAAAATATTGTAAACATCCAGAAAGAAACAATTCAAATATTGTGGAGTCACAGCTAGGCTAACACAAGATTTAGAAGCTTCTATATTAAAGAATCATAGAACTTAGAATATGATATGCCAGAAGGAAAAAGCATAAATAGCAACCAAGAATCAACTACCTAGCAAAACTGAGCATACTCTTTCAAGGGAAAATGGATATTAAAAGAATTAGGGAATTTGAAAACTTTCCTAATGAAAAGACCAGAGTCAAATAGAAAAATTGATCTTCAAATACTAGACTCAAGAGAAGCATAAAAAGGAAAAGGAAATCATAAGAGACAACTCATTATCAAGGCAATTATTAGAAGGAGTGTATATATAGACAGAGGGCATAGGGGCGAGTTTAATATGAATGGATGATATGTAAAAAATCAAATTGAGATGAGAGAGGAATGTATTATGAAAGAAGGAGGTAGAATGGGGTAAATTATCTCACAAAAAAAGAAACAAGAAAAAGTTTTTACCATAGAGGGGAAGAGGGGAGGAGGTAATGGTGAGTGAGTAAACCTGACTCTCATTAGAATTGGCTCAAATAGGGAATAACATAATATACACACTCAAGTGTAGAAATCTATCTTGCTCCACGGAAAAGGAGAAGTGGAAGGGGATAAGAGAAAGGGAGGCTGATGGAAAAAGATGTCAGATAGGGGCAGGGGGTAGTCACAAACAAAACATTTTTTTCTTTTGTTCTTTTTTTTGAATTTTACAATTCCCCCCCCCAAATCTTGTTTCCCTCCCCCACCATACCAACAGAAGGCAATCTAATAGTCTTTACATTGATTCCATGCTCTAGATTGATCAAAATTGGATGTCTTGTAAGAAAAATCATATCCTTAAGGAAAAAATTAAATATAAGAGATAGCAAACATACATAATACATATGATAACTTTGTTTAAATTCCACAATTCTTTCTTTGGATACAGATGGTATTCTCCATCACTGATAACCTAAAATTGTCCCTGATTGTTGCACTGATGAAATGAACAAGTACATTAAGGTTGATCATCAACCTCTTGTTACTGTTATAGTGTACAATGTTCTTCTGGTTCTGCTCTTCTCACTCAGCATCAATTCATGCAAGTCTTCCCAGGCTTCTCGGAATTCTTACCCCTCCTGGTTTCTAATAGAATAGTGTTCCATAACATGCATACATATACCACAATTGTTCAGTGATTACCCAATTGATGGACATTCACTCAATTTCCAATTCTTTGTCTCCACAAACAGAGTTGCTATTAATCTTTTTGTACAAATGATGTTTTTACACCTTTTCATGATCTCTTCAGGATATAGACCCAGTAGTGGTATTGCCGGGTCAAAGGGTATGCACATTTTTATTGTGCTTTAGGCATAATTCCAAATCGCTCTTCAGAAAGATTGGATGAGGGGCGGCTAGGTGGCTCAGTGAATAGAGTACCAGCCTTGGAGTCAGGAGTAGCTGGGTTCAAATCCGACCTCAGACACTTAATAATTACCTAGCCGTGTGGCCTTGGGCAAGCCATTTAACCCCGTTGCCTTGAAAAAATCTAAAAAAAAAAAGATTGGATGAGTTCACAGCTCCATGCATTAGTGTCCCAGATTTCCCACATCCCTTCCAACATTGATCATTGTCCTTTCTAGTCATATTGGCCAGTCTGAGAGGTGTGAGGTGGTACCTCAGAGATGCTTTAATCAGTAAGGATTTACAGCAATTTTTCACATGACTATGGATCACTTTGACTTCCTCATCTGTAAATTGCCTTGGCATATCCTTTGACTATTGTCAATTGGAGAATGGCTTGATTTATTTTTATAAACTTGACTCAGTTTTCTATATATTGTGGAAATGAGTCCTTTGCCAGAAATACTAGTTGTAAAAATTGTTTCTCAATTTACTACACTTCTTTTGAACTTGGTTATGGTGGTTTTGTTTGTGCAAAAGCTTTTTAATTTATGTAATCAAAATTATCTAGTTTGTTTTCAATGATGTTCTCCATCTCTTCCTTGGTTATAAACTGCTTCTCTTTCCATACATCTGACAAGAAAACTATTCCTTGATCTCCTAGTTTACATATAATATTGTCTTTTATGTCTAAATCCTGTACCTATTTTGATGTTATCTTGGTATAGGGTGTGAGGTGTTGGTCTAATCCAAGGTTCTGCCATACTGCCATACTTCCAATTTTTCCAACAGTTTTTATCCCAGAAGCTCAACTCTTTGGGTTTATCAAACAGCAGATTACTATAATCATTTCCTATCTCTTTTGTACCTAATCTATTCCACCGATCCACCAATCTATTTCTTAGCCAATACCACGCAGTTTTGATGACTGATGCTTTATAATATAATTTCAAATCTGGTAAGTCTAAGGTACCCTCTTATGCATTTTTTTCATTAAATCCCTGGATATTCTTGACTTTTCGTTTCTCCATATGAATTTACTTACGATTTTATTTTGCTCATTAAAGTAATTTTTTTGGAAGTTGGATTGGGAAGACACTAAATTTAGGTAGAATGGTCATTTTTATGATTTTATCTCAGCCTGTCCATGTGCAGTTTATATTTGCCCAATTATTTAATTCTGATTTTTATTTATATGAGAAGTGTTTTATAGTTATTTTCATAGAGTTTCTGAGTTTGCCTTAGCAGGTAGACTTCCAAGTATTTTGTATTGCCTAAGTTACTTTAAATGGGATTTCACTTTCTAGTTCTTGCTGCTATATCTTGTTAGTAATATATAAAAATGCTGAGGATTTATGAGGGTTTATTTTATATCCTGCAGCTTTGCTAAACTTACTAATTATTTCTAGTAGTTTTTTAGCATTCTCTAGGTATACCATCATGTCATCTGCAAAGAGTGAGAGTTTTGTTTCTTCCTTATTCTAATTCCTTCAATTTCTTTTTCTTCTCTTATTGCTGAAGCTAACATTTCTAACACAATATTGAATAATAGTGGTGAAAACAGGCACCCTTGTTTTACCCTTAATCTTATTGGGAATGCCTCTAGCTTATCACCTTTGCATATAATGCTTGTTGATGGTTTCAGATAGATAATGCTTATTATTCTAAGGAAAAATCAATTTACGTCTACACTCTCTAGTGTTTTCAGTAGGAATGGGTGCTATATTTTGTCAAAAGCTTTTTCAGCATCTATCAGAGTCATAGATAAGTCATGAGTGTCCATTACTTTTGGCTAAGTTTATTCTCTCTAATAGAATTACAATTCTTGAGAGTTATGAGAATCTTTCTCCCGGGGGGGGGGGGGGTGTAGCCAGTTTCATCTTATTCTTTTTTTCTTTACCCTATTTTTTATCTTTTTCAGGTGTCTCTTGAGTCTTCTGTTTGAAGTCCAAATTTTCTATTTAGCTCTGGTTTTTCATCTGTAAAAGCTGGAAGTCTTCTATTTCATTAAATATCCATCTTTTCCCCTGGAAGAGAACACTCAGTTTTGCAAGATAGTGAATTCTTGGCTGCATTCCAAGCTCCCTCACTCTTCAGAATATCACATTCCAGGTCCTTCAATCCCTTAATGTAGATGTAGCCAGGTTCTGTGTAATCCTTACTGTGGCTCCTTTGTATCTAAATTGTTTCTTTCTGGTTGCATGCAGGATTTTCTCCTTGATCCAATTGCTCTGGTATTTGGCCACAATATTCCTTGGTGTTTTCATTTTGGGTTCCCTATTATGAGGAAATCAATGTATTCTTTCAATAACTATTTTGTCCTCTGGTTCCATGATATCAAGGCAATTTTCCATCACTAAATCCTGTAATATTGAGGCCAGGCTTTTTTTATCCTCAATGTTTTTTCAGGAACTCCTTCCTGGTTTCTTCTAAGAAGTCTTTCTGTGCTGGAGACCAATTCATATTCTCCTCAGCAGGTCTAGTTCTCTCTGAGTTAGGATCTTTTTCTTCAAGGTAGTTTTCTATGGAATCCCATTTCTGATGGCTTTTCTTCATTTTCCTAGGATCTTGTGTTGGGCAAGGGGCTGATTCACAGACCTTTGGTCTTGAGATCCCTAGAGGCTTTGCTCACTGGGTTTAGTAATTCCAAATGGGCCAGCCACAGTGGGTGCTGCTTGCTTTCTCTGGAATGTCTGTGACCTTGATTTGTGGCCCACTGCCTAGGCCTGGGGTGGGGGTGGAGGGATGCATCTGAATACTGGTTATCCTTAAACAATGTGGGCTGGGCTCTTGGGCTAGATAGCTAATCTCCTTATTCTACTGAGAGACATCTGCTTCCCTTGCCTGAGCCTGGGGGCTGGGAGGACTGTTATTGTGCTTGCTCTAGGAAGAGGACTCTGCTGAAAGTATGGAACCTGCAGCCATGGTCCCCCAGACCAGTTGAAGGGAGCAGATCAATGTCCAGATACACTCTGAAACTCTCTATACTAGAAATCCTCCTCCATCCCCGCTGGAGCTCCCTATCCATCACTCATACAGACAAAGCTTCTGCAGCTGTTCTCAAGTTAGTACCTAGGCTTCACCCCACCATTCCCTGGACTGGTTCTCTGATCTCTGTCCTCAGTTCACTCATACTCCCCTGTGACAGACCTTGTTGGGAGATGTTTTTCTCCTAGCTTCTTTTTCTGGGTTGTATCAATTGAAATTCTGTTAAGAGCTTGATTCGTATTAGTTCTGAAGAAAAGCCAGGAACCTTAGCACAATTCCTGGCTTCTCTCTACCATCTTGACCAGAAGTCCAACAAAACACTTTTGGGGTGGGGGTAGGATGAAAAGAGAAATAATAGAATAAATGGGGATGGGAATAATAGGATGGAGGAAAATGTAGTTAGCAATGGCAATTGTGGAAAAAAGTTTCTGAAGCAAGTTACTCTGATAAAAGTCTCATTTCTCAATCATATAGAGAATTGAGTCAAATTTATAAAGTAAGAGTCATTCCCCAATTTTAAATGATCAAAAGATATGAACAGTCAAATTTATAAAATAAGGGTCATTCCCCAATTTCAAATGATCAAAAGATATGAACAGTTTTCAGATACATTTATCCATTCTATCTAAAGCCATATTTTAAAATGTTCTAAGTATTGATTGAAGAAATGCAAATTTAAAAAATTCTTAGTTACTACCTTATACCTATTAGATTAGCTAATAGACCAGAAAAGGGAAATGAAAAATGTTGGAGGAGGATGTGGGGAAAAGGAGACATTAATTCACTGTTGGTGAAATTGTGAAATGATTCCACATTCTGTAAAGCAATTTTAAACCTATATGCCTAAAGGATATACAAAATCATACATACCCTTTAATATAGATTTCCAATAATAGGTCTTTATCCAAAAAAGAGATGAAAAACAAAAAAAGGTAAAGGTCCTTTATGTATAAGGATATTTATAGCAGCTCTAGAAATTGAAGGGATGCCCATCAGTTGGGGAACGACTGAACAAATTGTGTTATATGATTATGATGGAACGCTATTCTGCTATTAGAAATGAAGAGAAGGATGGTCACAGAAAAACTGGAAACTTTTGCAAAGTGAAATGTACTGTCTACAGAGTAACAGCAAGATTTTAGAATGACCAGCTGCAAATGACTTAGCTTTTCTCAGCAAATACAGTAACCCAAGACAACTCTCAAGGACTTCTGATAACAACTGTTAATCCACCTCCAGAGAAAGAGCTGATGGTGTCTGAATACAAATTAAAGTATTCCTTTTCATTTTGTTTTTCTTGAGGTTTTTGGGGGAGGGGGAGAGGGGTCTGTGTTTTCTTTCACAACATGATGATTATGGCAATATTTTGCATGACTACACATTTATAACCTATATAAAATTACTTTCTTGGATGGGAGAGAGGGAGAGAATTTGAAACTCAATGTTCCTATCTCAGAAAAAAAATTCAACAAGCCATTATTGAACTCCCTAAAAAAATCTCCAGGGCCTGATGGATTCACAAGTGAATTCTACCAAACATTTAAGGAACAATTGGTTCCAATTCTATATAAACTCTTTGGAAAATAGGGAAAGATGGAACTGTCTAACTCTTTCTATGAAACCAATATGGTGCTGTTACCTAAACCAGGAAGTGTTAAAGCAGAGAAAGAAAATTATAGACCTATTTCCCTGATGAATATAGATGCAAAAATCCTAAATAAAATCTTAGCAAAATGATTACAACAAGTCATCACTAGGATAATACATTATGAACAAGTAGGATTTATTCCAGGAATGCAGGGTCGGTTCAATATTAGGAAAACTGTTAGTATACTCAATTATATCAACAACAAACCTATCAGAAATCATATGATCATATCAATAGATGCTGAAAAGGCTTTTGACAAAATACAGCATCCATTCCTATTAAAAACACTAGAGAGTATAGGAATAAATGGACTGTTCCTTAAAATAATTAGCAGTATCTATCTGAAACCATCAACAAGCATTATATTCAATGGAGAGAGGCTAGAGGCATTCCCAATAAGATCAGGGGTGAAAAAAGGGTGCCCATTATCACCACTACTATTCAATATTGTATTAGAAATGTTAGCATCAGCAATTAGAGAAGAAAAAGAAATTGAAGGAATTAGAATTGGGAAGGAAGAGACAAAACTCTCACTCTTTGCAGATGACATGGTGGTCTACCTAGAGAATCCCAAGAAATCATCCAAAAAACTACTGGAAACAATTAGCAATTTTAGCAAAGTTGCAGATTATAAAATAAACCCTCATAAATCCTCAACTTTCCTATATATGTCTAACAAGATACAGCAGGAAGAGCTAGAAAGAGAAATCCCATTCAAAGTAACCTCAGACAATATAAAATACTTGGGAGTCTATTTGCCAAGACAGACTCAGAATCTTTTTGAAAGCAATTATAAAACACTTCTCACACAAATTAAATAAGATTTAAATAACTGGGCAAATATCAACTGCTCATGGATAGGTAGAGCTAATATAATAAAAATGACAATTCTACCAAAGCTAAACTATCTGTTTAGTGCCCTACCAATCAAAATTCCAAAAGATTACTTTAATGAGTTAGAAAAAACTGTAAGTGAATTCATATGGAGAAATAAAAAGTCAAGAATTGCCAGAAGCTTAATGAGAAAAAGTGCAAAAGAAGGTGGCTTAGCCCTATCCGATTCTAAAATTATATTATAAAGCATCAGTCATCAAAACTGTTTGGTATTGGCTAAGAAATAGAGTGGTGGACCAATGGAATAAACTAGGTGTAAAAGCAGGAGATGATTATAGTAATCTGCTGTTTGATAAACCCAAAGAGTCCAGCCATTGGGATAAAAACTCCCTCTTTGACAAAAACTGCTAGGATAATTGGAAGTTAGTATGGAAGAAACTTAGATTAGACCAACACCTCACACCCTTTACCAAGATAAGATCCAAATGGTTACAGGACTTAGAAATAAAAAACAATACTATAAGCAAATTAGAAGAACAAGGACTAGTTTACCTGTCAGATCTATGGAAAGGGAAGCAGTTTATGACTAAGGAAGAATTGGAGAACATCTCCAAAAACCAATTAGATGATTTCTATTACATTAAATTAAAAAGCTTTTGCACAGATAAAACCAATGTAACCAAGATCAAAAGAAATGTAGTAAATTGGGAAACAATCTTTATAACTAATGATTCTGACAAAGGACTCATGTCTAAAATATACAAAGGAGTCATATTTTTAAAACAAAAAGCCATTCCCCAATTGACAAATGGTCAAAGGATATGCAAAAGCAATTTACAGATGAGGAGATCAAAGCAATCCATAGCCATATGAAAAAATGCTCTAAATCATTAATTATTAGAGAAATGCAAATTAAAGCTTCTCTGAGGTACCACCTCACACCTCTCAGATTGGCCAATATGATCAGGAAGGATAATGATCATTGTTAGAAGGGTTGTGGGAAATCTGGGACGCTATTACACTGTTGGTGTAGCTGTGAACTCATCCAACCCTTCTGGAGAGCTATTTGGAACTATGCCCAAAGGGCAACAAAAATGTGCATACCCCTTGACCCAGCAATACCACTACTGGGTCGATACCCTGAAGAGATGATGAAAAAGGGTAAAAAAACATTACTTGTACAAAAATATTTATAGTAGCCCTGTTTGTGGTGGCAAAGAATTGGAAATCAAGTAAATGTCCTTCAATTGGGGAATGGCTTAGCAAACTGTGGTATATGTATGTCATGGAACACTATTGTTCTATTAGAAACCAGGAGGGATGGGATTTCAGGGAAGCCTGGAGGGATTTGCATGAACTGATGCTGAGTGAGATGAGCAGAACCAGAAAAATACTGTACACCCTAACAGCAACATGGTAGTGATGTTCAACCTTGAAGGACTCGTTCATTCCATCAGTGCAACAATCAGGAACAATTTGGGGCTATCTGAAAAGAAGAGTGCCATCTGTATCCAGATAAGGAGCTGTGAAGTTTGAACAAAGTTTAAGGACTATTCCCTTTAATTTAGAAAAAAACAGATATCTTTTTGTCTGATCTTGTTACCTCTTAGACTTTTCTTCTCTTCTTTAAGCATATGATTTCTCTCTCATCACACCCAATTTGGTTCAAGGTACAACATGGAAACAAAGTAAAGACTGACGGATTGCATTCCATGGAGGGCGGGGGGAAGTAAGATTGGGGGGAAAATTGTAAAACTCAAATAGTATCTTTAATAAAAATTAATTTAAAAAAGAAACTCAATGTTTTAAAAATGAATGTTAAAAATTTCTAAATAAAAAATTTTTAAACTTTCCTTTACATGAATCACATTGAAGTTTCCAGAAATGTAGGCAACAAGATTCCTAGCACTAGGTTCTTTACTAATATTGTAGAAAAAGATGCATAAAAGTTGTGTACCAACCTTCATTTTATCCTACATAAAATTCAGAAGATGAAAATGATTTATAGGAACCCATAAAAAGATACAAAACACAAGTACAATCATAGAATTTGATCTTATTTATTTGGTTGTTTGGTTAATTTATTAAACTACTAAACAAAAAATCACCTTCCCATCAGACTAGTAACATCTAAATAATTTCCACAATAATTGGGAGGGAGGGATGAGGTGTCAAGGTCTAGATCCCTTGCTTCTCTATGTTGTGGATTTAGCCTTTAACATATCCTCAAGTTACAGGTGGTCAAGTGGAAAAAACTCTTCTCACTCCAAAGGTGAGAATCACACTATTCAGGAATTCTTCTAGAAAGCCAAATTCATGAATTCATGAATTTGGAATTACTCTCAAGGCAGTTACCCAAAGCTGATGCTGTGTAAATTTCCCTTCTATGATTAGAAGATTAGATTCTAAGATAATGCTATTTAGAGAAAAAAAATGAAAATTCCCCTTTATATACCCAGAAACCTAGAATTTTTAAAAGATTAACTATGAAATACCTTTAACCAGAAGTGCAAGCACATACAGTTCTCACATGCAAGGGTTGGGGGATGGAGACTATGTACATGCACAAAAATTTCTTCCCTCCAGGATCCAAACCCACTTTCACTTCTGATGCTCCCTCAGTATCTCAAAGATAATCTAATAAAAGAGCATAAAAGGGACAGACAAGAATTATTAGTTCATTTTTATAGGTCAACACAAAGGAGTGGCTTTTCCAAAGCACAGTAGACAACCAACCACTGAGAATTATTAAGGCATTGCCTTCTTTCTTCTTAAGATTTCTGTGACTACACTCATATCCTGCAGGGAGAGACAAAATATACATTAGTCCAAATAAAGGTTCCCTTTCCTGTAAATTTATTGAGCTAATTGGGAAACTCTTTTAATTTTTTCTCATTTTTCATGGAATGAATGTTCCTTGGTGTGGAAAAAATGCCATATTTGGTATCAAAACATCTGGGTTTAGGGGCAACTGGGTGGCACAATGGCCCTGGAATCAGGAGGAACTGAGTTCAAATCCAGCCTCAGACACTTAATAATTACTTACTTGTGTGACCTTGGGCAAGTCAATTAACCCCATTGCTTTGCCAAAAAAAATCTAGGTTTCAATTTTCCATTTGATTAATCTATATGATCTTAAACAAATCACTTAAACTCTCTTGACATATCTTTAAGATATGGCTCTGTTCCCACTACCCTACCTCACTGTAGTATCTTAAACTTCAAATGAGCTAATGTGCAAAAAAAAAAAATTACATAAATGCCAACTATTATAATTATTATTCTTTATATCTGCCACAGTGTAAACCATAGTATGTTGGATACAGAAATCATACAATACTCATGGAAAGAATGCATGAATTCATGAACATTATTACCATTTTCCAATAAGACATGTCTTACATTTCCCCACCCCCCCACAAAAAACTCACCATAATTGTCACCTACCTCAAGGATGTATGCAGCAACAAATATTGTTTAAGAAAGAATTTGAAAGTATTCCTTTTTTAAGACATAGAAGAGAAGGTGTGAAAATGATATTCATTGGATCATTATAGATAAAACTAGTTAACTGAAGAGGTAAGGTCCACTTTAAAGTACTTTTTGCTACCTCTTAGCTTTCTCCCTAATCAAATTAATTGATTCATGCCAAAAATCTGCTCTGCTCTCCAGTATCTTCTGTGTAAGCTACAGCCAGAGTCAAAAAATAAAGTTTGATTTTATTTCCCAATTCCAATGCCTTACATGCCCCTTGTCCTCAATACTGTGTAGCAATTAAATATTTGTGTGGAAAATTATAAACTGTTGAAAAAATCAAAGAGCCCAGTTGGAAAATGGCATTGTCCTAGTATTTAAGCAGGAAGAAGATTCTTTCATCTCATTCCACTTCTTTTTTCAGCACTTATCAATTAGCTAAAAAAAAATTTGAAAGAAAACTATGCATCAACATATCTGATGAGTTAATACAGGGCAGAGAAATAAATTGATTTACATTTCCTTTTCCATTCCTAGAGAAACAAAAATAAAAGAAAAACATAACTGGATTTGGGACTTGGTCTACTAGCAATAAATTATTTTAAAGAATAAAATTTACCAAGGGATGCATTAATATGTTGTTCAATATAAAAGAATCTGAAACCTATTCTTCTCAGTTCTCTCATATAAAATGGAACACATTCGTTTTCCAAAACAGCCTAAGCAATGTATAGACTTCTCCAAAGAGGAGAGTTCCCAAATCTCCAGTCCACTATCCAATGCTATTCTCTCCTAGAGTAACATTTCTGTTTGACAGAACATCTATTTAACAATTCATCTACTTACCAATTCATTCATTCATCAAACATTCATTTTTATCATCCTACCACTGTGAATCTGCTCTCCTGACTATTTTTTCAACTCTCCAGGACAAAATGCTCTGTAGGCTAAGCTCATCTATAATTTCATTTTTACTGTTCTGTCATGTCCAATTCTTCATGACCTCATGAACCTCTGTCCATGGGATTTTATTAGCAGAGATAGTGGAGTGGTTTTCCCTTTACTTCTCCAGTGTATCATTAGTCCTTAAGCAAACAAGGTTAATTGACTTACCCAAGGTTAGACAGCTAAGAAGTTTATGAAGCTGAATTTTATCTCAATCTTCCTTACCCTGAATCCAATACTCTATCTATTGTACCACCTCATTGCCTCAGTACCATGTAACCAACTCCAACCTTGAATAAAACCACCTCCCCCAACCTCTTCTCCTTTCTGAATGGATCACTAGAAGGGAAAGAACCAAACTCCTCTCAAGGCCTTCCTTTATAGAAGGAAGAAACTGAACTTTGGGGTTCACTCTGCTGCCTCTGTTGCCCTACCTGGTTTTTTCAGTCCCATAGAACTAGATGCCCCCATGCTGAATAACCCCTGATGCCATCCCTTTTCTTTTTGTTATCTTTTATCATTAGATTTTAAGATCTTTGAGGGCAAGAACTGTCTTTTTATTAATTGCATCCCTAACACTTAGGGCACATAGTTGGTACTTAATCATTGTTTATTGACTTGGATGTATAATTAGCATCATCAACAACAATAAGCATTGTTTAAGGAATTTCTTGTACCTGACATTGAACTAAAGGCTAAGGATATAAGAAAAGGCAAAAATAGAACTTATCTTCAAGGAGCTTACATTCTCATGAGAGAGTCAGTATACAAATAATTATTTACAGCCTAGACATTACTATGTATAAGAAACCTTGTCAAGCACCAGAGGGAAAAGAAAAAATGAAGACATGGACCATGCCTTTGAGAAACCTAGAATTTATTAGAGAAGGATAAGACAAGTAAGTACAAAAATTGACTATAATTCCATGTGAAAAAAAATGTGTGAGAATTTCTATGAGAGTCACAAAGCTGCATGGGAATTCAGAAGAGTACTTCTGGCAAAGGGAGAGGTGAGAATCAAGATACATTTGAGCTGGGCTTTCAACAAAAAATCAAGTTGAATATCTAAGTTATTTCTACACACATATACTTTGTAAAATGAGAAGCATTTTAATAGGCAAAGTTGAAAGGTAAAGCATTCCAGGTGAAGGGAATAACATGAATTTTAAAAAAGGGGAAAAAGGCAGGACAAATTTGTTAAAGAGTTAAATAGTTCAGCTTGGCTAGAATGTAGGCTCCATGTAGGCTATATTAAGAGAAATAAGATTGGAAACAACTATGAAGAGCTTAAACGTTTAACCTTAACTTCACTGACAATGAGCAGTTATTGTTTTTCAGCACATACAATCAAAAGTAGGGCTGAGTATAAATATAAATTTGATAACAGTGTGAAAAATGACTTGGAATGGAAGAGATAGATGTAGGAATACCAGCAATAGCCTAAGCAGCATATAGACTATGGTAAATGACATTCTCAGAATGATACAACTAGAAGGAACACTCCTTAAAAATAACCTAGTCCAACCCTTTCAATTTACAAATAAAAAAATTGTGGCTCAAAAATAATTTGTCTCAGGTCTTACAGTCAGTGAACAGCATAACTAGACCTCAAATCCAAGTTTACTGACCCTAAGTTCAATGTTCTTTGCACAATTTGCAATTCTGTCTTGATTTGATTTTTCACCTGAGGCTAAATTCAGATCCATCAGAGTGACAATAAGGAATAATTCTACTTGGACCAATAATAGGCCAACCCCCAAGAATAAGAGATGGTCCTCATTTTCATAAAACTCTATTTTATACCAATATACTCTTGGAGTTGCTATATGACTGCAAATAATCAAATACTAAGCTCTAAGAACACTCAAACTTGCAATTAACTCAAAATTTAAAGACACATAGTAGTCATAAGAAAACCATAATATTTTACTAAAGATCACTTTTATGTGAGAAGTGGTATAAAGGAATCAAGGAGGACGTGTGTGACCAGCAAAAGAGATACTTTAGTCATATATTGAAAATAGGAGACAATAGATATGTATTAAGGTAGGAAAAAACTAGGTCTAATCAAGAAGGTTAAAAATAAAGTGTTCTATAATCAAGAAAGAGGATTTCTGGGGGCAGCTAGGTGGCACAGTAGATAGAGCACTGGTCTTGGAGTCAGGAGTACCTGAGTTCAAATATGGCCTCAGACACTTAATAATTACCTTGCTGTGTGGCCTTGGGCAAGCCACTTAACCCCATTGCCTTGAAAAATCTTAAAAAAAAAAAAAAAGAGGATTTCTTGTGAAAGCAAAACAGAGACTAAAATCTCACAGTCAAATTATTTTGATCTTGAAGGAATTCATAAGGAGGAATATTAGTGAATCTTGAGTTTTTTCAAAGGAAACTGATAGAATTTGTACCTAATGAGATGAGATGTGAATGAGAAATTTTATTGTAAAACACAGGAGTAAGGAAACATAAATGCCGAACATTTTTGTGGATGTCTTGTATAGGTAACAGGTAATCCAAGTAATGGCATAAAAATAAATTTAAAGCAAAAAAAAAAATTAAACTTAAGATCTTTGGTGGAGAGTGGAGAAATTACTATTACCAATACTATACTCAAAAATATTTGGATAAGATAAGAAAGTTATTTATACTTTGATATTTCAAGGCAGACAGCATTCTATCTATCAAAATAGATCTTAAAATTATATAATTTTATATTTATTCACTGATGTTCATATTGTTTCTGAACAATATATGTCTTCTCATTCTATTATTTCTTATTTATGTCCTTCTGTAAACACTCCATAAAGAATATGCTTAATACAAGGTAGGTGAGATAACTTGTAAGACAGTGTATCCTAAGAGTTTTGCCAAAAATGAGAGAACAGCTGGATGTCAGTAAGTAGTGTCCATCCATGGAAAATATCCTTTTGACCCAACTCAATGGGCTGTCTATTTGCCTGTGTGCCATAATATAGCAAATAAATATGTTTCATTCATCCATTTTGTTTTTTCTAGTATGACTATTTAAGTCAATCTCTTTAAAATTACCACAGTTGTCAGTAGGGAGGTCTCATTGTTTCAGAGATTAATACAGTTAAGGTAATACCATTTTTAACAAAAATATCTGAAGAATTTCATTCCTGATAGGGAATTCTTGTATGAATATTATACAAAATGTCCCCAATGAAAATGGCATATACCTTAAATAAGTATGTCTCTTTATTTTATACCTCATTTGATATTGATATTCATCAAATCATTGAACAAAGTGGTTTCTGTGTTGGTATCTGTTATATACCAAGTAACAGATCTTTTCAGACTAAATTTTGTTCTACCAAGTCAAATGCTTTTTTAATAAAATCAAAATATTCACTTATGAATATGAAGACATAATCTCCTATAGAAAATGATATACAAAACTCTAGCTATTCCTGGTTGTCCCATAACTGATATTATAGTTGCAACTTCTCTTTCTCTCTCTCTCTCTCTCTCTCTCTCTCTCTCTCTCTCTCTCTCTCTCTCTCTGTGTGTGTGTGTGTGTGTGTGTGTGTGTGTGTGTGTGTGTCTGTGTCTGTGTCTGTCTGTCTATCTCCCAATCTTATATTTCATAGGATTAGGTTTGCATTATAATATAAAGTCCAAAACTAAAATTGGATATCTCAGAAAACTTCATTGTCTATATCAGCCTGGAAAAACTCAGGGAAGTAGGTTGCATTAAGTATTAATTTCCCAAATTAAGATTTAAGACATATTTAAAGTCATACAAGGTTTTTCTTATGAAGTTAGTTTCTCCCACTGCAATCCTGTCCATCCAGAAAGTTGTTCCCTTACAGCCCTAATCCTATTCTCTAATAATCACTAGACTACCTTTGTTTTTAACCCTTTCTTTTCACTTAGAAGATACCTAGAATGAGTTTGCACATTTCAATGGAATTTCGAGGAGCCTTTGCTGACTAGTCCATGATATTTTATCTTGTGGTCAAGGTCACTTATCTCCCAACTTCCTAATTAAAACTAATATTGGCATAAGGGAAGATGCACGCTAGCAACTTCATCACAATTCTTTCCCAATGACATAGCATTATTTGGACATAGCAAGCCCCCTTAAATTTTAAAACAAGTCATCTCCTATCCACTAATTCTCTTCTCATACTTTTTGTCAAAAATATCCTCTAGAATAAAGTACAAATGTCTCTGCTTGGTACAACCTGTCTTCAGCCTATTTTTTGAGGTCTATTATACATTATTCTCCTTAATGCTCTCTGTATCCCAGCTATAATGGCCTACTGACTGCTTCCATGTATCAATACTCCATCAGCTGTCTTTATGTTTATGCCCAGCTGGTTTCCCATATCTGGAATCTACAATATATTCCCTTCAACCTTGTCTATAGAATCCAAAGACTCAAATTCAGTGCTTCATCTTACTCATGTCCCATTTTGATCCCAACAGCTATTAGTACCTCCCCAGACAAAATCATTTAGTATTTACCTTCTACACAATTTTATATTTATTCACTTAATTTTCATATTGCTTCCAACCAATAGAATAAAGCTCCTCAAAGTCATGAATTATTTCATTTTTGTCTTTATACCTTCAAAACTTGGAAAAGAACCTAGCACATAGAGATTTAACAAATATATGTTGAATAAGTGATAAAAATATAAATTATTCAGGTAGAAATTTTATGGTAAAAAGATATAAATAGTGATATACAGTGGATAAGAGATTTGGTTCCTAATTCAGAAACATCTGGTTCATTTCCAGTCTCTTCCATAAACTGGGTGTATAGCCTTAATTTATATTTGAATGCTCAGTTCATCATATAATACTATCTAATACAGTTTTAAGGTAGTAGAGTACAAATATGGTCTTTCCACTACAGCTAAAAAAAGACAGCAGATCTGTCGAAATTTATGTCTATTTATTATCCCCTTGTCCTCTCATCTTCAAGTGTTTCTTGAATTATCTACTTCACATAGTTCTCATTACAAGCATTCTACAGGGTTATTTTGTCTTTGAATGATTTTTTGTTTTGACAGGCAATATCTCTCATAATTTTTCCATTATCCTTTTATAAAACTTTGAAAATCAGCATGTACTTCAACTCAGTGCTATCCTTGAATGCTGTGTCCATTCCCAGGGAAGAAATTTGAAGCTGAAAATTTGTTTCTGCATGAATCTTATAGCCTTTCACATTTTTAAAAATAATCTTTTCAGGGGCAAGAGGTTAATACTCTGCATACCAATATTTTTGTTATCATATTTTAAAATTAATTAGCCTAGGGGTGGCTAGATGGCACAGTGGATAGAGCACTGGCCCTGGAGTCAGGAGTACCTGAGTTCAAATCTGGCCTCAGACACTTAATAATTACCTAGCTGTGTGGCCTTGGGCAGGCCACTTAACCCCATTTGCCTTGCAAAAATCTAAAAAAAAAAAATTAATTAGCCTAAATTAACTGGGTAATGAGTTTATTTCTCATTGAGTAATGGTTTTCTTTCTTCCACTAAGATCTGGAGAATTGTAGGAAATAGCTACCCTTAGACAACAACCAATATAAGCTTTTCAAGAGCCTAAAAATAATGAAATAGCATTTTAAGGTGAAGAAGATAATTCAAAAACTCATTGATGATCTCTTTTTGAAATGCCTAATAACAGGAATACATACTTTTCAACATAGACATTCACATCTATTAACTTTCTCATAATGGTGGTGAAACTCAGTGGAAAAGATGATTCAGAAGAGATTGATAAATGTGTTTTTTTAAAAAAAAGATATTCAAGCATTCAACTATTGTATGAAACACTGGCAACCATATAGGACTACTATCTTCAATTTTACATTTAACTCAATTATATAAAAATTATAATGTCAATACAGATGTTTGGACTAAGATGTAGGTAACTTGCAAAAAACCACTTGATCCTATAACCTTAGCCTTAATTTCTTTGAAAGGGACCAAATACTATATATTACTACCAAGATACAAAAGAGTGAGAAAGATAAATCCCATTCAAAGTAACTTCAAACAATATAAAATACCTAAGAGTCTACCTGCCAAGGCAGACTCAGAAACATTATGAAAACAATTACAAAACACTTCTCACACAAATAAAATCAGATTTAAATAACTGGGCAAATACCAACTGCTCATGGATAGGCCAAGCTAATATAACAAAAATGACAATTCTACCTAAATTATACTACTTACTTAGTTCCCTACCAATCAAAATTCCAAAAAATTACTTTAATGAGTTAGAAAAAAAATGTTAAGTAAATTCATATGGAGAAATAAAGTCAAGAATTTCCAGTGATTTAATGAAAAAAAAATGTGCAAAAGAAGATGGTGCAACCCTACCAGATCTAAAAATCATGTTATAAAGTGTCAGTCATGAAAGGGACCAAATAAAAACAGAAAAGTACCACTAATTTTTTCTGCAAATAGATTGTTTGAGGTAAAACAAAATCTCCTTTCTCTTGCCTATAGATATTGAAGAGGGACTTCTATGTGAAAATTCATCTTTTTTTTGTCAAATCCTGGTTGCCCAAGATGAAAATGATGAGATAATGCTGTTTTTCTATTTTTAATATTAATCCTAAATATTATAAGCTATGACATTAGAATGATATTAACTGGATATAGAATTTGGGAAATGAAGACTTTGGGAAAACACTTTTTTTTTGCAAGATGATGAGGGCTAAGTTACTTGGTCAGGGTCACACAGCTAGTGTTAAGTATTTGAGTTTAGATTTAAACTCAAGTTTCTTCTTCCAGATCTGGTGCTCTATGAACTGTGCCACCTAGCTCCCCTGTGCTTCAATTTTTTTAAAGAGAAAAAAAAATCTAACTTTCAACTCCCCCCAAAATTTTTTAAAGTCATGTTATTACCCAGATACTCTTATTTATTTATTTATTTATTGCTGTTAATTTGAGCAGTGTTGGATAGAAATTTTGTAGACACTAGCATGTTAGTGTACTTCCTAATAGGAAATAGGAAGGCATATGGATTCTAGACCTCCTTTTGAAGCAGCACAAGCTTAGAAAAGATGGAGCAAATTTTGTTCGGCAACATACCCATTCCAGCTGAAGAAAAGTTCCTAACTCATAAAGAAAAAGAAATGTGAAGGTTCTCTGGCCTAATGCTTACTTATGCTAAGAGAAATGTAACATTTTGCTACCAACTTAGTTACACCTCAGGAGTTAATTTAGTTTCTTATCAGATTCTCATTCTTTCCTGAAACTTCTCTTCTCCACATAATACACTCTGCTGTGTAAATAACATTAGATGTATAGCTAGAAAACCTCAGTTTGAACACTGCCTCTTTCATTATTGATTGATCATCTGATATTATGACAGTGGGACTTTGGACAAGTCACATAACTCTTTAGGCCTCAGTTTTTCATCTGCCTCATAGAACTATCATGAAAAAAAGCATCTTATAAATATTAAAGTAGTATAAAAATGTGGCATTTAATTTAAAAAATCAAGTTTCTAAATGGTGCATCTTCAGAATAAAAACATGAGGATTCAGAATTAAGGATAGTTACATGAAATTTAGACCTGGATGGAATATCATAGATCAACTAGTCTAAGTTCATTTTGCAGATGAAGAAACTTGAGTGCCAAAGAAGTTATTGCCTTGGCTATGATCACACACAAAAATAAGAGGATTTGAACTCAAGCCTTCTGTATTCAAATGCAATGACTAAGGATACTTTAATCCCCGTCCTTATACTTTAACACCCCTAGAGCAATAAAAATCATTTAGATCTAAGGAACAGAATCAAGATGTTTAGAGATGTGAATTATAGATGTGGTATATTAGAATGGACAATGAACTGAAAAGATCATGATGAGGTTATTACTTTTTCTTTTTTTTTAAATCCCTTAAAATGAATCTCATGCCCTGAGTCTTTTTAGATCAGATTTAGTATTACTTTAGAAAATAAAGTGATTTCTTTGCCTTCTGAATGGGTCCTTCCATTAAAGATAATGGATGAATTCTTATGGATTCCTATGGATTCACCGATTATACCCAGGGGAAAATGAAGCTTCATGGGGGGGGGGGGGGGTAAGAAATAATGAGGAGAGACAGAGCAGAGATTAATTAAATCTAGAAATACAGTTTCCTTTGGGTGGCAATGAGGCAGCCTTCCTTGACTGCAAATAAACCTTGGTCTTTTTGCAACCGGTCTGTAAAAATGTGCCTTTCTCGCCAAAGGGAGATCTGCTGCAGAACTACTGTCGCACGTTGTTATTTCTCTGTGTGTGCAGCATGCGGGAAATGTGACGTTCTCTGATAAATTCCTTGTAACTGTGTAGGCGAGGGGATCTAAAAATAAAGAGGGAATATCTATCATTAAGGTATCATTGCGCCATTCCTGCTATTTGAAGTCTAACATATTCCCTGAGCCTTCTGCTTTTTAAGCCTCCTTTCGGCATTTCGGGTGGATATTTGCAGAAACTCACAGCAGTGGCTCCCAAGCCAGACCTCAGTGTGATTGTAAGGATGAGTTAGCTAATTATGGCAACATTAAAAAAAAAAAAAAAAAAGGAAAGCCAGCCACTCTAGTGGGCTCCTTGCTTTTCTCAGGTCACTGATGAAGCTATGAATAGGAGTTGTCTGTGACCCTCCCCCCCCACCAGTGGATTAAGTGATACCTCTTTTCCTCACTTAAATATTGAGGTTCAAAGGATAATTTGAGCTATTTTTCACACATATCCCCTTCACTTTGAATTAGAAAAAGTACTGCAAAAAAAAAGAAAAGAAATCTTTTGAAGGAGAGAACTGAAAGCTGAAACTTAATCCAAATGTACTGTAAGCATTCATCAGGTACAGAAATATTAAAGTAAAAATCACTTTCAAGGCTGATTATCAAATAAGATCCCATATAGTCCATTACTTTTGAAATTGAATTTCTTTTTAAAATGCCTTTTGTAAACTGGAGGGCAGAGAATGGAAGTTATCTTTACATGTATGTTTATGTGTACATGTGCTATGCCATTTACATATGCATGTGTATTTACATATACATATATAACGATACTTGGGTGCTTTGATGCACCTCCTTGCTGTTCTGTTAAAGCTACGTGCGTGTGTCTGTCCGTGGTGCTGAAACAGGCTCTTCGAGGGATCCACATCACATGACTCTCCCCTTGGCTGGATCCAAAGCTCTAGTCTAGAATCTATCAGATTTTCCAGCCGACTGGAAAGCCTAAGGCAAATTCTCCATTGAACGTGGCTCTGCGGAAGAAATGCTTTGGTTGGGAATATCACATCTGGATTTAGGAAACCAAGGCAAAGCAGTCTATACCGGATTGTAAATATTGGGGTAGGAGAGGAAAAGGACAGTAAAAGGAAAGAGGGGAGAGAGAGAGAGAGAGAGAGAGAGAGAGAGAGAGAGAGAGAGAGAGAGAGAGAGAGAGAGAGAGACGGATGGTTAGACTCCTGCTTGTCAGGTAGTGAGTGTTTCCAAGGGTTTTAGTCTGAAAAAATGTAAGAATCCAGGATCTTGTTGGCTTTCAAACACAATGCAGAAAGGAATACGGTTGAATGATGGCCATGTAACCTACCTGGGGCTATTGGCAAAGAAAGATGGGACAAGAAGAGGTTATCTGAGCAAGAGAAGCTCAGATAACACAAAATGGCAAACGAAGTGGTTCGCTTTGCTGCAAAACCTTCTCTTCTACTTTGAGAATGACTCCAGTTCCAGACCCTCGGGATTGTACCTGTTGGAGGGCTGCATGTGTGACCGGACACCGTCTCTGAAACCGTCCCTTTCAGGAAAGGAATCGCTGGAGAAACAGGTATAGAAACTCGGGGGTGCATGGCAGGAGGGGGATGCGGAAAAAGTGGGGATGCGTACCTCCGTGAGGGACCTTAGGTGCTGGCAAGGTCCCGAGCGCTAGAGCGATTCCATACATGTACAAACACACGCGCGTCTAATATTACAGGGGCAAAGGCTTCTTTCAAGAGGGGAGGAGAGCCTAAAGCACTTTAACTTTAGCGGCCCCCCCCCCCAATCTGTTGGTTGAAGAAGGCAAGAATCTTCCACCTTCAACCTACTCCTCCATTTCCTCCCCTCACCCTGAAACCACGGGGAACACAGGTGTTGCTTTCTCTACTGGTTGGGGAGGGAAAGAAGTGACACAGGGCGAGACTGCAGGGGACCTCCTCTCCTAGTCTCAGGGAAAGAAGGAAACATTTCTATACCGACTTTTCCTCTCAGTCCTCCCTCTTAATGGGTTAGAAGTGATTGAAGGGTGGGAAAGAAGGAAGAGCCAAGAAGAAAGATTAATACGCACCCCCCCCCCCCCCCCCGCTTCCCGGAGCGCCGGAGAACGGAAGCTGGAGGTGCAGAATCTGGACTGTGCCTCTTGCGCAGAGGACTGAGCCTAGAATAGTGCTATTCCTTTCGCCTCCACTTTCCCACCCCCCCGCCACCCTCCCGACTCCGCAGTCCCGCTGCTGCCGGGTCAACTGGGCTCCCTAATGCTCCCAGCACAGCCCACGTTGGAAGGAAGTGCACAAGAGGGGCGGTGGGCTGGAAGACAGGTTTTGTGGCAGCCCTGAATGAGTCCATGGAAGATGTGGCGGGGGGCTGGGGGCTGGGGGCTGGGGGGAGGGGTAGGAAGGAGGCGGTGCGGGAAGTGCTGGGGAACAGAGAAGGCTTCAGATCGCGAGGTGGGACTCCCGCCTGCAGAGGGTTTACCCTGAAGGGAGCTTTCCCGCGCCCCCCCCCCCCCCCCCCCAGTGAACTGGGCAGAAACAAGACCGGGCTACTATAAGAGTACCAGGCAAAGGGTCGGTCTGGCAGGGCTGTTGCCCAGAGGCGAGCTTTCAAAGCATTAATGCAGCTTCCGAAGGCTAAGCCGCTGAATTGGGCTCCGCGTGGGGTTTGAAAGTCAGTTCTTTAGATCCAGGGAAGTTGGGGTAAGCAGTGGCCAGTAGCAATCCGCCATCCCCATCTCTAGTCTCCGTTTCTAGTCCTACTGAGAAACCAGCGGGCTTTAATTAGTCAGCTCCTTGCTACCCGACAGTGCCCTCAGATGGACACCGCGCCAAAGAGGCTCTGCTGCAGCGGAACCTGCCCGCCTCGAGCACTAACCCCTCCTCTTGCTACGGCTACGGCAGCCGCCGCCGC
Source organism: Macrotis lagotis (assembly GCF_037893015.1). Lineage (NCBI taxonomy): Eukaryota > Metazoa > Chordata > Mammalia > Peramelemorphia > Peramelidae > Macrotis > Macrotis lagotis. The sequence continues at coordinate 123,713,558 of NC_133661.1, forward strand.
TGCCCTGGCCTTTCCTGAGCTGCATGGTTAATGGGCACGACCAGGGAGGGGGATACGGCGGCAAAGGAGAGCGCCAGGCCAAAGGGAAAGACTCGAACCCGACACACACACACACACACACACACACACGCACGCATGTTCCACGCAACTGACTGCAAACACCCCTGCCCTGAAAACCACATCTTGGTGGTCATTGCTCCTTTCATGTCTTCCAGTCACTGGACTTTATCTAAATCCCGGACATCTGTGATCTTTCCCCATCTGCGCTTCTGGTTCATGGAAAGGTTATAAGACAATCTATTCTCAGTGTCTACTTTCCTTAGGACCCCATGTGTTTTTCCTGATCCCCCTTTCCCCTCCCCCTGCCTTGGGTAATGTCAGTAGGCGATAATTACTCCCGATTCTGACTTTGAGATGGAGTTGGAGTGAATGTTGTGAGGTGGGGGAGAATTCGTTACTTTTATTTCGAGGTGCTATATGGATCTCGAAGACTATTGGTGTTAGTATTAAACGATGGGAGGGAGAATGCCAATGAATATTTTTACCCACGCAGTGTACTATAAGAAATCTCTAAAATACACCAGCCCATTGTGAATTGATTTGCCTCAGAATTAGAAGCTGGAAGGATCCTTAAAGATGGAACTACTTTGCCCCTCTCACAAGATGAAATAGTAACATGTTGCCTTATTGGAAATAACAATGGAGTCATCCTCAGTACCAAGTTCAGATTTAGAATCATCACTAATTTTGTGGGCTTGGGCAAGTCACTGAACTCTCTGAGCTGCATCTAAAAAATTAAGCTGGACAAAAAGGTCCCTTCCAGCTCTGGAGAAAATCTTTATTGTTCTGAATTTGTCAACTGAGGCCCAGAAAAGTGAAATGATTTGGTCTATGAAACTTAGTTAGAAACATTGATGGGAGGAGCTTTCAGTTGTCCTTTGCTCAGTCCAATGTTCTTTCCACTAAAACCCCACTGATTTGAGCTTAGAAATGAGATGGTCTCCAAAAGAGTCCATTCCAAAAGATTGATGAAGTCTATGAAAGAAACTGAAAAGTAGGAAAGTCTTAAGAGATAGCTTTAAAAGAGATATATAGATATATAGATATATAGATATGCATATGGAGCTGAGGAAGTGAGTTTCAACCCTTAAACTGCCATTGAGTAAGATGATACTTTTGTGCCTCAGTTTTCTCATCAGTAAAATGTTATTGTATGATCTCTAAGGTCCTTTCCAGTTTTTAATCCTATGATGGAATCCTAGTCATTGCATGTACTTGATTTGTGATGTTAAGATATATTTGATTCTCCTCATCGAAGCACTAGTGTTTCTGAAGGCATGGTGGGGAAAAGCTATAGTGAAAACACAACTGGACACTTGTAGAAAAATCTACGGATTGGGGAGACTCATCAGACACCTGTGGATTGGTCTAAATATATAAATTCACTCAAAATATCTCAGTACCCTGTGCCAAAATATCAGGCACTTTAACTCAAGACAGATGCAGAATTAGGAGGAAAATGCATACAGATGGCTTTAAACTGGGCTAAAAACATGATGGTCAAAGATTCAGAGAACTAAAGACCTGAAATCTGTTCCCTACTAAATCCTTTTCCCTGAAAACAAAGCTATATTAGTCCTTGCCCCTCAACACCTTTTGTTTACAAGACTCTATTCATTTGACTAACAGATTCTAATTTGGGTTTTGAACTTTTATTTGAATGATAGTCATATAACCTACTTGGGGTTGTAGGCAAAAAAAAATGTTACAAGAAAAGGCTATCTAAACAAGAGGAGTTCAAACAGCACAAAATGAAAAGGCTTGCTTCTTGCAAAATGTGAAATAGTCAGAAAATAACCCATATGCCTACTATTAAAATAACCAAATCAGATTGCCTATTTACAAACCAATTCCATGTAAGAAACATTTCTTGAATAATTAGTCTGTTTAAGAAACTGTGTTGGAGATGCAAGATAAAGTTCCTGTCTTCAAGGAGTTTATATTCTACTGCAATCATCTCTTCAGTGATAAACTCACAGTTAACCAAGGTGATGCTTAGTCCAGGATATTTAGACCTGGATTTCCCCTCAGTGGAGATAGTCCTCTCTGACTGTATGAAATGTAACACTATAACAACCATGGCCTTTTAATAGATTAATGAACACTAGTAGAAGAAATATGTAAACCTGAATTGTCATAGAATTCTAAACAGAGATTAGCCATAATGTGAGACAAATCAGTTTAAATGAACACCAAGAACGGCCTTGAAAGGGGAGAAAGTCACAATGGAAGGAGGGAGAGGCAGTCCCACTCTTCTGTTTTGCTGATTATTTATTATTTAAGGCTCAGATTTTTTAGTACAAGTATCAATGCTACTCTGCCTTTCTCTGTCCGTCACTGGGCTCTTGTCCCAAAGCATGAAACCCAAGGCAATCACAGCATAGAGTATTCCCTAGGGACAATTCTGCTATTAGTGTTCAGTTCTCTTTAATGTATTAAACAATAATTCTGAGATCCCAAAGGGAAAGTTAATTATTCAGTGAAATGAATAACTCAAGCCAGGCAACTAGCATTGAATACTGATTTTTATTAGTTTCCCTCTCTATGTACCTCCAAGGAGGGTGTAGGCCAATGTATAAGAAAATATGTAGCCTGGGAAATTTGACACACTTATTTGTATGCCTGTATTAGAGATTAGCATATTTTTGAAATGTATTATTGTATGCAATACTTAATTTTTCTCATCTGCACCTACTTCAACTTATTTTTGTATTTCTTTATACAAAATATTCATTTGTACACCTTCCTCATCAGCCTATAATATGGAGTTTCATAACCTGAAGAGTAGACACTAAGTAAATAATGCTACAAATTGACCTTTAACACTTCATTTCCAGCCACCATATTTATGACTGCCTTTAGTCTTTAAATAATTATTTTCAGATAGTACATAGAATTTGCTGTCTCAACCTCAAAAATATGAAAATGATAAAGGGAAAACAACATAGAGTCTTATATCTATTGGAGCAAAACATGAAGGTTGATCTCATTCTGCATAAGAGATTCATGAAAAGTTACATGTAAATCAATCTTTTATAAATGAAATAATACTTTAAATACACCTTAGGAACTTGTTGTTGGAAGGAATCTTGTGATAAGACCTGTAAAACAAAGAATCCTTCTGGTAAGTGAATCAGCATTGGAAGTAGTAGTGATGAAGCTATACAATTTTAACAACAAAAGATGATTTAGCATACTTTTCTATAGCACTTTCTAGTTGTCACAGGAATTGTATGTGTTTGTGTGTGTGTGTGTGTGTGTGTGTGTGTTTGTGTGTGTGTAGTGGAATATGTCTACCTATAGTCAGAAGAATTCAAGTTATGCTACTTATGTTATTGTTTCTTAGTTCTGCCTAACTCTTCATGATCCCATTTGGGGTTTTCTTGCAAAGATAATGAAGTATTTTGCCATTTCTTTCTCCAGGTTATTTTACAAACAAGACAAAAAGGATTAAGTAATTTTCCTGAGGTCACAGAGTTAGTAAGCATCTAAGGTCAGATTTGAACTCAGGAAGATGAGTCTTCCTGACTTCAAGCCTAGCATACTATCTACTGTGTGATTTAGCTGCTTCTGGCCAAATATGTCTTCAACTATGAATAAGGACGCAATTGAGACCTTTGAAATATTACTCCCAGTCTACCATATTGATATAACTTTACAAGTAGTAGTTACAAGTACTACCAGATTTTTAAGGTTTTTATAATAACCTCTCAAGCATATATTCCTGCCTCCACTTACTTCCTGATCAGATCCAATCTTCCTATTACTACTGAAACAATCATTCTCATGTATAGATCTGATCATGTCACCTCTCTGCTCAAAAAACATCAATAGCTCCCTATTACTTACCAAATATTATTCAAATTCCTTCTGCTGGCATTCCAAGTTCTACCCTTCTAGTTTCATTTCATATTATTGCCATGCAGGCTATCAATACACCATTCAAACTAAACTCTCTACCATATGCTACATTCTCCCACTTCTATGCTTTTACTCATGCTATTTCCCTTGAAATTCCTGCCATCCTTTCTTTCTCCACTGAATTCTTCCTAATTTTTTTTAAAACAAACTTAAATATCATTTTCTCCATGAAACCTTCTATGATCTCCTTAATGAGCAAAAGCTTTCTCTATTGGAGTGGCTAGGTGGCATAGTGGATAAAGCACTGGCCCTGGAGTCAGGAGTGCCCGGGTTCAAATCCGGTCTCATACTTAATAGTTAC